>NC_044905.1:90693412-90955912 GCF_001633185.2 Quercus lobata
TATTATTTATTTCACTAACCTTTGAAGCTCATTGACATTATCTCTATCAAAGCCCATGGAAAATATTATTTATAAAAGACCATGGAAATCATTATTTAAAAACCCATGGCAAATATTCATGGTAACCTAACATATACGCTACTTTTACTAACAATAAAAGTCCATTTAAATTATAAACCCATGGCAACCATGGCAATATTATTTATCTTATTTGAAGAAAAAAACATATATTATTTATCTTATAGGCCCAAAGAACTACATCAAAGGTGGAAGCCCAAGTGAAAGACTCCCAAGACAAGGCCCAACCCGAAAATTTAGTCCACATGACAAAACCCAGCAATAAACATCAGCAAAGGAGACCCACGATTGTAACTATGATCCCTTAATTCAGCTCTAATCAAATGCCATCTATCACGAGCATCTATTTGCGCAATCATTAACTTCAAAGCCTTGGTTGTTGCCGGTACTCTAGTGGAAGATGCTATTAATGATGGCATAATTGAGGAAGAAAAGAACCTTGTCTCCAAAGAAGGTACAATCAATGCAATCAACTCCCAAAAATCATCAGTTGCCAAGACTAAAAGAAATTTCTCAGAATTACAATACTTAAGAGTGGTCTTGGATAAACTACAAACTAAAGGAATTTTTGAAGCCATTGGATCCTAAGCCGATTACACACATCCTATGCCTAGAAGTTACTACCCCAATGCTCATTACAAATATCATCAAGTGAAAGATCACACAACTATACTGTTTTCATTTAAGGCACGACATTCAAGATCTCACTGACCACCAAGTCATTTATCCACCTTCATCAGCCAATCGTCCCAACTTTGATTAAGCTTCACTCCACAAGGCACCAGATCATCGTTGGGATTGCAAAACCATTGTTTAACTTACAAGTTGTTTTCAGATTGCATGTTCCAATTCTAGTTAAGGATGTTTCTTTAAATTATGGAATTTCATGTTTCATCTTGTTTGTTTGTGTGCATATACATATAAAAAAATCCGAAGAAAAGGAAAAAAAAAAAAAATAGTTTAGTACTTTATGGATTGAGAGGCATTTGGTTCAATGAAGGCACTACACAATACAAGTACTTCATGGATGTCATTGAAGCTATGGATGAGCTTAGTCGTGTAAATGGAAATAATGCTCAGGCATCAACCTAAAAAACATAGACACAAAATGCAAGGCCAAGCATCAGCTCAATTCTTGCAAGTTGTGGTCGTGGTCGGCGTGTTGTTACCCGTGTTGTCGGTCCCGAGATACCTCGAACCATCCCTCACTTTGTTACTGACCCCAAGTTACCTCTACTCTATCCATCCTTCCCAAATTAGATATTACTACCGAGACCAGTCTCCAAAACTCGAGATGCTATTTACTTTTCTTTTTTCTTTTTTTTTTCTTTTTTTTAACTGAAGAGATCTATTTAACTAATATATTTAGTATTTACTAGTTGGTTCTAAAATATATATATATATATATATACACTAGTTTATAAATAAATAAACTAATATATTTACTTTTCGGCCACAAAAAATTGACCAAGAGGACAAAAAAAAATCCATTTAAACTATATTCCTTTGTTTTGATGAGAAGCCACTTTGAATGAGTGAGTGAAAATACCGTTCGAAGAGAGATGCTGAGAAGAAAGCCTAGCAAGATCGAAGTCAAGATCGAAGACAAAGACGAACTCGAACAAGCCCGCAAACACGCCACCGCCACCAACACCACTTCCGCCAGCGCCACCACCAACACCACCGCTCTCCTCCACCACCTCGATCGCCACAACAACAAAGACCCCTCTTCTGTCCAAAACCGCATCGGCCTCTCCTCCCAATAATAATGGAGGTCGAGGTCAAGCTGCGGCTTCCTGATGCCGTGGCCCACCGCCACGTCACCACACTCCTCTCCCCATTCCACGTCGCCACCCACCGCCAAGAGAACCACTTCTTCGACGGCTCCTCCGGCGAGCTCTCATCGCGCCGAGCCACCCTCCGTCTCCGATTCTCCGACACCGACCCTCTCTGCGTCGTCACTCTCAAGGCCAAAGCCGTCATCGTCGACGGCGTCAGCCGCGTCGAGGAGGATGAGGAACCGTTGGACCCGTCGATCGGAAGAGACTGCGTGGCCGAGCCGGAGAAGATTCTGTCGAGCGCGGCGGAGTCTAGGGTTTTGAGGAGGGCGAAGGAGGAGTTTGGGGCGCTAGGGTTTGTGGGGTTAGGAGGGTTTAGGAATGTGAGGGAAGTATATGAGTGGAAAGGTTTGAAATTGGAGGTGGATGAGACTGATTTCGGGTTTGGGACTCTGTATGAGATTGAATGCGAAAGTAGTGATCCTGAGGAGGCCAAGAAATTGATCGAAGAGTTTCTCAAAGACAATGGGATCAATTATTCTTACTCAGTCACCTCCAAGTTCGCGATTTTTCGCTCCGGGAACCTGCCAGGTGAGTGAATTTTTGTTTTGTTACTATGTTTGTTTGAGTTTTGGATATGGGTTTTTTGTTGATGAAGTTTTTAGTTGGGTATTTATTTGATTGCTAGGTTGATTTAGAATTGTTATGGTTTCAATGATTGGAATATATATACATGGATTTGAATTGGGATTGAGAACCAAATTCTTCAAGCTTATCAGAGTCTGGAATTTTCACGAAAGTGTCTTGTATATACCAAATCAACTCTCAACATAATATTTTGCATTTCTTTGATACCCCAAATATAATTTTGTACACATATATGAACTCATAGTTGATTGCATAGTTGACTGCTATTTTCATACGGCAGAACAAGAGGTTCTCTAATTAAATTCAAGCACCATGGTTGCATTGACTAGTGAAACACAAACAATGTTAACTTTTCCAAGGACAATTACAATTACAATTACAATTAAATTCAATGCAGCTGTGCGATTAAATTTAATTGGGGAACTTAATGTACTGTTCCTGAGGAACTGTACCTAAGTTTTGCCTATTTTCATCTACCTTATGTTTGGTTGAAAGGCAAATAGGGAGAGAGGAGAGGAGAGGAGAAGGGATACTAAAATTAGTGTTATATCTGTTTTGCATGGCCTATCCTAGGCCTGGGTAAAGGATAGGGTTTGTGGTAGGTTGATAGCAAGCCTAAAACTTCTTTTTACATCTTATGAACAAGGTAGCCAACTGCAATTAGGATTAAGGCTTAGTTGAGTTGAATGTGTCAAATTGACTAATGGTTGTTCCAACCTTGTCCTTCATGTAATCTTCATTTGCAACCTTGAACAACCTCTTGAATGTCATGATTATCATCTTTGATGGTTGTAGTCTCTGATTTGGTTGTGATATTTTATATGGTTCGAAGTTCTTATTGTCTGTCTTGTGACACATCATCCTTGTTCTTCTTATTGCTGAACCTAGTTCTTCCGCTTACTTTAAAACAAGCTTCATTATAGCTGTTTTTGTCAATTGATCCTCAAATACAATTGTATTCCAATTCTAATGTTATTGACCAGGAATGAAATATGTATTTGAAAATACCAGCCTAGTCAACAATCCTATGTTATGAATATGAGGTGATACAGCCTCCTATAAAAATAACATTACGGTTGCATTGAAGTCCAGTCACCTAGCTCATTTTCATGAATATGAACATGATGCATTCCTTACTCAAATGCCTATTCAAACTTTAGAGATTCGTTTGTTAATGCATTCTCATTCTAGAGCATGCATGATCTCATCAAGAGTTAGGCAAAAACTATTCAATGTTTACAATAATCATTTCACCTTTTTTTTTTTTTCTATGCATAACCAAATCAATAATTCTTATCACTTTCTGGCCTTATTTTTGGTTATCAAGTTATCCCCTACAGAACCCTTTCCTTTGACGTACAACAAGGGTATCCTGACCTATGTCAGGATCCTTGGGTCCTGAAGAACTTTTTTCATGTGAGCAACCTTCTGACACCAGATTGATAGTGCTGTGACTAGATACCATGCTACTTTTAAAATGTCCATCTTGACAAAGGAACTTATTTTGTAACCCATATAAAATTCTATGCATATGTTGTCATTCAAATGGTAATTAGAAGAATTGTGGTATATCTGCGAGTTTTGGGACTGTACTTATGGGAAAGACAGGTCCAATTGGCTTGATATTAATGCCCCATCTCTGATTGATCTTTCACCCTATCAATTATGCTGTAGTTCTATTGACATAATACAAATAGTGGAAACTAGTTTTTCCATGACTGAGATTAAGATTTGCTATATTTATTAGAAACTTGACGCTCCTTAATCTAATTATGACTGCTATTCCCATCCACCTGTAAATCTCACCATTGAATGTCGAGCGACTTTAATGGGATTATTTATCCATTTACTATGCATTTTGCAGGCTATCCCAGACAATGATTATCAGTGGACAGTGACTAGTGAGGTGAAAGATGTCCGGGTGATGAAGCAAGGTTTAGAATTAGACTCGTAAAGAAAATGATTTTCTTTCCCCTCAACCTCAAGCATCTTACTCCCAAATGTTGTGTCCCCCAGAATTGATTAGTCCTAAGTTTGTAATAAACCATTTTCTATCTTGTGGCACACTATTATTAGTACTTTTTCCTTGATGATCTACTCTTTTTTTGGATCCAAATGATAGGGTATCAGCATTCACGCCAATATATGCTCATATAGATCGTGTCAGCGTCTATGGGTTTAATAAACATATGAAAATCTAGTACTACAAAAAAATGCACAACTTTCCCACATGGCTAGCTATGATTAGTGAAGACAAAAGCGATAAGTCTATGTGAGAGTGACAAGTAGTCAGATACAGTTTGCCGCATATGAGAGTTAGAGGCAAAAATTGTGAATTTGTTTGTGGTAGTAGAACTCAAATAAACTTTTCTACGTTGTTTGGGAGGCAAGGTTAAAGTTTCATAAATGCATGAACAAAAGATATACAGGAAGTTTTTTTGTTTTTATATGCAGGAAGTTTACATGTAACTATCAACTATCGGACATCATAATGCCCCTTGAAGTATCTTGAAGTATAAAGGGAAAAAGACTACTGCATTCTTTCTTTGTAAAGTGTTTTACTTAAAATATTTTCAGCATTTTAGCATTTTATAGTGTTTGTTTTGTTGTAAAATGTTAGTCAAAATGAAAACATTTTCAATTGACTGTTAAAATCCTTCGTAAAATTTTTGTAAGTTTTGGAGACCTATGCTTGGAAAACTTTACATCACATCAAACCTCTGAAAATATTTTGACTTGAAATGTTTTGACAATGAAACAAACGGACATAGAAAATAAAATACTAGACAACCAGCTCCAATAGGTTAATTATATAAGTACAGGTTTTACTGAAGTTTTTCTAAAGTAGATGATTAATATATGTCTTAGGTCATACGTTAACTCGGCCAATTATATAATGATTCTTATTACCGAAGCGTACAATGTAAATACACCGGCATGTTTATAGGTGTGGAATCAGACTCTGCGCAGAGACCTCGTATGAATGGTAAATGAAAGGATGAATTTGTGGTACACAAAACGACTGGCATGGAAAGTCTGCATCCTGTCTGATTGTTTCCTGCAAATGTTCAGAAATGCTTTGAAGAAAGTTTGGAATTGACCGATATCTATATATCTTGTCCCTTACTATTGGCCAAGACCAAACGTTTGAACTGACGATCTCCTAGGCGTGTTGAAATGACGATCTCCTACCTAAAAACTAAAAACATGTGTTTGAAAACATATGTAAAAATATGTATAGGTGGAAAAATGTGTAGAAATATGTATAATATTGTTTAAAAACTGAAAACATGCGTTTGAGAAGATGTACCAACCGGGGCCTAATTTTCCTTTTCATATGTTTCCAAAAAGCTTGAAACGTGGGCTGCAGGTTCAGGTTCATAACAGCCCAGTAAAAAATGCAAGTCCCACCAAGTTAGCATGGTTAAGACTTCAGATGTTGCAACGATTGTTTCAGAGTTTAAGCTTTAAAAGAGACATGGTTAATTCCCTTCCTGCAACACCAAATACTTGCCTTGAAAATCATAAGGGTCGTTTGAGTGGTTTTTAAGCCTCATAATTTTCTATGAAATTTTGTAAACAAGTCTCATAGGCTTGGGACCACCTCTAAAGAATTCCTCCATATAATTATGCGGTGCATATGAAACACAATGATTACAATTAATGCGTATCTGAAGAATAGTAAAGGGTCCTAAGAGTCCTGTGCATCCATGTCAAGAAAAAAAAAAAAGTCTGTTTTTGAATAGATTATTCAATTTGGTGTAATAACATCTACCATCAATGCAAAACCTTTGAAAAAGAGGGCATCACATTGTGCTCTCTCTAGAAGTTCTTTTTTTAAGTAGAAAATTGGGTCAAATCTATTTGCCTAATTCAAAATTTACAAATTATAATCATAGTTATCAAAATTGAATCAAGTATTGAACTATTAAGAGAGTGATAGGATGATTCACTGATTCAACCGTTGGATTATTGGTTCAATATTTGGGTCACTAATGTCTTTTTACAAGGAAATATGAAAGAAAACGTCATCTTATTGTTAATCATAAATTGTTGTTCCCACAATTTTTCATCTAATGGTTAAAAAGCCCCATATATTTGATTTCCAACTATCTTTATTTTTTTCTTTTTCGAATTTATTATTTGAAATAATTTTCAAGGTGGACACCAAGAATCCTATTCCAACTATATATATATATATATATATATATATATATATAAATAAAAAGGATAAATTATTAAAATTAAGACAATATTTAATTTAAACATGAATATGCAAGTATACCAAAGATTAAAATTTATAGAATATTATTCAGTTTTTTTTTTTTTTTTTCAAATATAGAATTAATTTTTTATGTAAAAGAATGATTGTTATATGATTAACTATACTTGATGGATAAGTAAAAATACAAAAATTAATTGGATCCAAAATGAGGAAATCTGCCTAAAGAGAGTGATAGCTCCTATTGATGAAAATGAGTGTCACTTGAGACCTTAAATAGTATTAGTCTATTAGATCATATTCACGCGTACATGATCCTTAGTTAGTATTGCGAAAATCCAAAATTTCACCATTTCCATTTAATTTCCAAGTTTGAAATAAAGAGGATTTTCACCATTTCCTTTTACCTCCAAGTTTGAAATAAAGAGGATCCTGATCGGCTGATCCTGAGGAAGTAGAGAGAAATTGTATCAATTTCCCCCTAGCTAGACTAGGATGTCCAAGCACCCCAAAATACATAACTTACTAACTTGAGCTGCGCCAACCTATCAAAATGGATCCATTAATTTAATTTAATTTTTGATAGGTAATCAAACTTGATCCATTCCTGCAAACAAACTCAATAGTAATATGGCATTCACTCATCCAGGATAGAAAGCTCACATCAAAATTCCAACTTCAATAGATAATTAGTTATATATGAATATCCCATTAATTCCACAAGAACCCACGATGTACATGGTCCTATTACTATTACTAATAAGAATAGTAATGATAATAATTGGTACCTTAACAAAGACCTGAACAGAGGTCCATTTAGAACTAGACTGAAATCCTAACCTACTACGCAGACTGACAAGCTAAGTTTTCCCTCCCTACTCCAAACTCCTGACTCCAATGGGAAAGCAATAGGTTGAAATGTAATTCTCACTTTCTCTTTTTTGAAGGTGGCTGGGGAACCTCCTCGTCCTCATCATCCTCTTCGTCCTCGTCTTCGTCCTCCCCATCCTCATCGTCATCTTCATCATCACCATCATCGTCATCGTCATCCTCGTCATCACTTCCTCCGTCACCATTGGCCTCAGGATCATCCTCAGGATCTCCTTCATCCTCCCCTTCCTCACCAGAGAAGTCCTCATCACCAGCATCTTCATCCTGATCATTAGCATCATCATCGTCGTCATCGTCGTCGTCATCATCCTCTGTTTCACTACCGTCTTTGTTCTCCTGATCAGGACGTTGCCTTTTGTGAAGTTCTTCAAAAGGAAACCTGCCGAGAGAAGTAAAACCCACCAACTTAATTGAGTTTCCGCACGAAAACCCATCGTGCAAGTATACGAGGCATGGAAGACTGAAGATCAATATTACCTTCCATCCATTGCAGTCAATTTTGGTGACACACTGACATCATTCAGCAGTGATCCAGTCTGAAAAAGGGCCTCGAGTAACGTTGGTCAGACAGCTTAAACAAAGATGCATAAAAATACAAACAAGGAAATACCGCAACATCTCATCCATAGCATCCAGCAGAGAACTTATCTAAAAAACAGGCTTTTGAATGTTTTTTAAATGCAAAGCATCATCAAATATTTCCTCGTTGAATCAACTACCATTGCATTTACCAAAGTGTCTAGAAATTACGTTGTTGACATAAATAGAGTGTGAGAGCAATTAGAAGACGGCCTTTTACAAACCAACATTTTCACATATTGTTTTACAATTTTTTGGTACATCCATATGCAGTTGACAGCAAGAAACCCCCAATTGGATATAATAGGATATAATGAAGAAGATGGCCTTTTTGGAAACAGGATAATAGAAGTGGATGCTCATTTGTTATCTTGAAAGCAGGAATGGCATTATCAAATTTGTGATGCTTACCGAAAAGCAGACAAATTTCCTTTATTGAGCCATAGAACTTAATGCAGGGCCCAATAAAAATTAGTTCCGTGGTGACTCATATGAGTATCCACATGAACTTTTCATCACATGGCCTATTTAAGAGTCATGTAATTAGTTCAAATGACTTTAATGAGTCATCCAAACATACAAATAAAATTTTCCCAATTTGGAAAAATCTCCTCAAACCCATTACATGGCAATTCAAAAAAACATCTACGTGTATTGAATCACACAAATAATTAAATTATTTAAGCAAGTCGCTCATAACTAGGTCATGTGACTAAAACTGCAAGTGATAAGTTGTTTAAATTGCCATGAAGAGGGTTGGAGGAATTTTCCTCCAAGCTGGTTTAGAGGTAAACTCTTTCCGAAAAAAAATAAATAAACGAGGGTGGGGTTGTCATTTTAGCCATCCCATAAGAGTTTGGAGAAGATTCCTTCAGCCCAGTTTGAAGAGACACTCTAAGATCACAACTTTTGATTTTGTCCATTTGATATAGAAATGGTGACACCAAATCAAGGTGGTACTTAATATAACGTAAACAAAGACGAGACGGCATACATAGAAAGCATTAAAAAGCATCAACTGAGAAGGAATGTCGAAAATCAGGAAAGAGAAGTGTTGATATATAAATAAAAGCACTCTATGCTTAACAAAGCTGATAACAAAAAATAGTAGGGCCTATTAAGCAATAAGACAGGGAATTTGTAACCATCAGCATACATTTTAAAAGCAGAATGGCTTAATTTTGGTTATTACAAGGAAAAGTGTTCATCCAAAAATAAAGTATTCTATGCTACTCTAAGCTAAACTAATCAAAAACCAAAAAACAGTAGGGCCTATCAAGCAATAACACAAGGAATCTAAAACCATCAGAAAACATTTTAAAAGCAGAATGGCTTTTGGTTGCAAACAATATGGCATATAATTCTCCAATACAAGAAAAAGAAACCTAGCCCATAAAATGCAATGCTACATTTATGCAAAAAACAAACAAACACAGATTCTCAAAACCCCCATTCCCCCCACACCCTTTTGAGTAAAGGTTTCAGCCCACAGATAGTTCAGGCAGCCCCATTAAAGACAGAATAAAATAATTTAAAAGAATGTCAAACACAACCAGGGAAAAAACTAGAAGGTTCCCAACAAATTCTTGTTCAGTACTCTCAAGCACTAATTATGGATAAAAGAACATTCCAACAAAAGTAGCTCACGATTAAAGCAAACAAATTTGTTCCCACAAACACCCAATATACAAAGCTATGTCCAGATTTAACAAGAAGGGCATATTTTAATTCTGAAGCATCCCACATGAACTAAAACTACAAAGGGTTTTTGCTCAAAAAAAAGGAAAAACCTTTAGTATTACATCACAATAAAGGCATGAAATTTGACTAATAAATATGCAGGAAACCACCATATCATAAACATAAAATATTCAGGAAACCTTAAAAGCAAACCAAAGGCATGAAATTTCAACTCCTATACAATAATATTCAATGTTAAGAAGAATATAGAGCATTATATCTAAAAAAAAAGGCTAAGGTTGAAAAGGCTATACCACCATAATAAGGCAAGCAAGAGACTTTCCAGCAGCAAGAACAGTCTCTACCACCATAGATTCCAAAACAGAGAAAACCCACATGTTATTCTCCACAGAGCTCAAACCCACCACCTCCATTGTCCCCAAAAACCCTGAAAAAATCAGAGAAAAAAATTGCACAAAGAGGGAGTTTTAGTGTATGTGTTTGAGAGACAGAGATAGACAAATAGGCCTGAAAAGACTGAGAGAGAGATTGATTGGCTTCTGGGATTGTGGAGGGGAAGAGTCTTTTGGTTTGGTGCGGTTAGGGTAAACCCTAGGGTTTGGTCCGGTTAGGGTTTTTGCTAGTGATTTTTTTTGTTATTTCCAGCCCAAAATTCTCTGCTTCCACGAAAGGAAAAACATTTACTTGATTGGATGATTTTATGAGTGAGGAGTGGAAGTAGCTAAAGTTGGTGTGGCTAAAGTAAATGTTTTTTTTTTTTTTAGAATTTGACCTTTAAATAAGATCATTTTATCAGATTTTTTTGACTTGAGGCTTCGGATCTAGTGTTGGAAATCCATGCCATGACAAACCAAGTGAAAACCAAGTGAAAACCATGTGGTCCTAAGTTTAATATAGCTAAAATAAACCAATGATATTCTTTGTATTTTAATTTTTAAATCAAACATATGACACTGAGACGATTGGTAGGGTCTAGCTATTTGAAGTAGGGTTTATAGTAGGGAATGATATTCTAAGACACTTGTCGTTTCAACTTTCCATAGGATGCTCTTCAAAAAAAAAAAAAAAAAAACTTTCCATAGGATGGGACATGTCTAGGTTGAGTAAAGTTGAACAGTGACTAGGTGAAGGGGCTATAAGGGCTTAGGTAGTGCAATATGGTCAAATACTAGTGGGTTGCACCATTAACTGAGTCGAACTTTAGATTATAGAAGATGGCCCAACCCTTGTGTATGTTGGACAGCACAAAAAGAAAAAAAAAATCGTCTTTCTTACTCTAACCATCAACGTTTCCTTAAGTTTTTTTTTTTTTTTTTTTAGACAAAGCTCTCCCAAAAAGAATTCTAGCCTTTGTTTGTTTTTTGGTTGCATGGTCACTGACCTGTTTATGTTATGGTTAACTCAAGTTTCTTGAGGTTGGATTAGTAGTCCCTTAACTTGGTCCCATCCAAACTCCGTGGTAAATAATCCGTTAAGATGTTGGTCACGTATTGTTAACGAGTTTTGTAACAAGAGAGGTAAGTAACGGTCTCTTCCCATGATTGATTTCCTTCTTTGCTCACCTTTCTTTTCATATTTTGATTTTAGTGTGATTTTATTTCCTTTTTTATGAGTGTGAATTGTGATTGATGAAATTGTGTCTAAATGTTGATGTCTACAAGAAGATGGCTTTATTCAAACTAAAACAAGAATAATTTTAGTAGTTTCTAGGTTTAGGGTTTCCTAGGGGAAGAGACATCCGTCACCCTGAAACGACGTAGGCTTGATCATCCAAAGAGTCTAGGGTTAATGTCTCACATGTTCAAAAATAAAAAAATAAATAAAATTGCCTAGGAAGTTTATGTTGGAAATTGTAGTTGCCAAGAATGAGTTGACATAATACAATGAATTTGTAGAGGCGGGAACTTGAACCAAATAACCTAGCACAGTTGAAGAAGAAGAAAAATACAAGGAACAATGAAGAATACTAGTCCTCAGCCAAGGTCCGAGGACATATACTCATATTAGATTGATCTCAAGAACGATTTGCTATAGTATTTCTCTCTCTGGGATCCTCCCTAAACTTCCCCTTCATGCAAGAGGATCTCTTACGTTATATAGCATCTTTCAGCTGATCTTGCCCCTTCATTTGTTGATCATGTAGGCCACTACTAGAGTGTTTGTCCCATTAGACGCCTTCCCAAATCTTCTATGAGTTACGGCAACCAAGACAGCACTGTTCAGGGGTCTTCTCCACATAAATACAACCAGGAAGTTTGGTGGGGTGTATTAAATGTGATGGCAACTACCATCCCTTCAGACACGTTAGGACTAACCCCCTCTCCGAAACTCTTCCTCTACAGTGTGACCTCCTCTGGTATTGTGCCATTGACGTGACTAAGGCTCGCCTCCCCGACCTTGTCGTCCGAGGGTATGATCTCCTCGGAACTACGTCAACCTCCTCTGCATCAGATATGACACATGGCACTATTACCTTATTAAATTTCTGTATCCCACATAAATAATGTAAATTTTGTTTGTGCACACTATATTTAATTCCATAAGAATATGTATGTTCATTAGTGCACCTTGTTTTGAAGTTTAATTAGTCCCTTGACTTGGCACCATCCAAGGTTTCTGGTGAATAACTTACTAAGAGGTTGGTCACTTGTTGCCAACGAGTTTGGTAGCAAAAGAGGTAACAATCTCTTTCTATGATCAATTTCCATCTTCACTCATCTTTCTTTCTTTTTATATTTGATTTTAGTTTCATTTTATTTCATTCTTTATGCATTTAAATTTTGATTGATGAAGTTGTGTGTTTCAATGTTGATGTATGCAACAATATGGCTATATTCAAAGAAGGGGGAAAACTAGAAATTTTTGCTTAGGGGGCCCAACCCCTATTTTTATAGGCTATATCTTTAAAAATGTTTGATAATTATAAGTAATATAAGGGATTTTTTTTTTTTTTTTTAAATTGACCTTGGCTTTAGTTCCACCCCTAATTCAAATTTAAGCATAAACAGTTTTGGTAGTTTCTAAGTTAGGGTTTTCTGGGCAAAGAGATGTTTTTTGCCTCAAGAAGGCGTATGCATGATCATTCAATAGAGTTTGGGGTTAATGTCTCATATGTGTACTATAGATAACATTTGCTTTAAGATGCATCCCTGCAACAAATAAGTTATTAGGTTAGGGTGTCTTTAATGAAAGATTTCCTTAAGTGAATCCCAACAATATAAGTGATTATAGACTATTGCAAATGGTCTTAAATTAGGTTGGGGATTCTTCAATAAAAGATTTCCTTAAAGAGACATTTGGTTCGCCGTGATGTTACATTATATCGTAATATTACATTATTTTAGTCTTATATTAATGTAATCTCAATACAAGGATACAACATTACATTGTTTATGAAGGTAATGAGATTAAGGTGATGTGATATATTTTGTAATTTTAGATTATGGTAATGTTAGAAAAAATAAAATAAATAAAAAACCGTAATGTAACATCATCATAATGTGCATCACATTAAGGGCACATCACAGCGAACCAAACGCCCTCTAAGTATATCCTTATAATACGAGTGAGCTATTAAGTTATGGCTTCTTTAATAAAAGATTTTTTTAAGTGTATATCGATAATACAAGTGAAGGTTAGCCATGTGGTTAGGTGAACCTAAGTAAGGTGCCTAACATCTTTTTAAGCTCATACCTTAACTCCAGACTCAGTTTGTGTCATTAATCCTTCACACATGAGTCAAAGGTGGTTCTTAGCCCACACTAAACCAAGTGGTGACTCCTCTTTTCTGTCATGACCCACAAGGCCTATGGTGTAATCCCAAGCTTATGATGTACCAATAGAATTTGAGATTACTATAGTAGGAAGGTAAGTGCTACATTTATAAGATTGCATGTGAGTATAGACTATTTTAAATGTTCATTAACAATGAATTCTCTAATGGGAATGGATTCCCATAGCGGTTTTTTCATTGAAGAGGTTCTTCATTGATTTTCCACTTTGTTACCAAATTGGTGTCTTTTATTGCCTTTAGATTTGGCATTATATTTGTGGTATAAAAATATATATTTGTGTTACTCTATTTGGAATTACTAGATTTTTTTTTTTTTTTTGGAGGGGGGGTTCAAAATAGGATCTTTTAGATTTGGCATTTTTGTATCTCAAAAAAAAAAATCAGCATTTTAATTGCTATTATAATTTGGGCACTGCACAATTTTATTTTTTATAATTTATAATTCAATAGTTGGGGAGGAATGATTTGAATCTTGGACGTCTCTCCATTGAAAACACTAGAAAATTCTAGTTAAGTTACAAAACTCTTGGCAACACTTGTGGTTATATTATTGAGTGAGAGTATCACTATTCATTGTTGATGTGGTCCTCTGAGTGCACTAAATAACTTAAACATGTAATTAGTATTATGATTAATATTTGATTCAATTAATCTGTCACTTTTGTTTTGAGAGCGTTTCAACCTATGGCTCCACTCCTGATGATAGCTCATTATCATCAAACCAAGACACACTAATCAGTTTTTGTTGTGAGCAGAGATTGAACCCTAGATCTCTTATTCAACCATCAAAAACTTTATCATTTAAGCTAACTAGAACTCACAATTAATTTGTCACTTAGTGTTACATATATGTTATATAGTCGGTAACCCTTTAATAAAATATGAAATTTTTTTCTCTTTTATTTTTTTTCTAAATGTGAAGTTTAATAATTATGGTAATTCTTTCAAAAAAAAATTATGGTAATTATTAATAGGCATTTATCATGATTGGGTTTGATATGGAACTTTGTAGTTTATGGTTGTTGCAAATCCATTCTAGAACTTGATAAGGAATGTGCCTCAAATGCTTTTGAAACCGTACCCTTTTTCTATCCTTTGTTGAAACAACACTGTAGTACTCACTTGACACAAAAGTCAATCCCATATTCATCACCTAGTTCATCATCATCATCATCAACAAGTACTCTACCAAGTTCAAAAAACCCTCCTCTAAAACAAGACCCACCTTCAAATCCAAGTACTTCATCACCTGTGCAAAGTGCAAGTCCACCAAATACTCCATCATCAGGGAATCAACCATCTTTGCCTTTTGAGCTGAAGCCAGTGCAATTGCCTTTAGTTTATGGTGGTGGTGAAGGCTGTTGGCAAGGTTCTGGAAATAATTATCGTTGTTGGGGAAGCAAAGGAAACAATATTTCCGGTGTTTGTTGCAATCTCGTACGATTTAGAGGTAAGGATTGTTCGACCGGAAGAGAGTACGACAATGTTAACGAAAGGTGTTGGCAGTTTAATAATGGATCCCAGAATAAGTGTATTGAGGTTACTCCCTATTATTCTTAATGAGGGTAACGTGCATGGTGTTGTTAGTATGAGACTGGCTCGGTCTCTATCCCTTGGAATAAGATGTTTTTAGGAGAAAAAAGAAAGAATAAGATGTTTTCATTGAGGTTTTAGTTTTCCGTTGTTATTTATCTTTGTTTCTTTTAGTAAAAGATGTATGCTTTGGTATTCCGGTATTTCCTTGATTGTTTAATTTGAACCAATGATGTCACTTTGAATGAAAGGCACTTGTCATTACATTAGGGCCCAAAGATAAATAGTCTAATGTTTTCTTGAATGTTCATTTCTAACTATTCTTCAAATCCTTGTTCACTTTGCTTATACTATGTTGCTTAGTTAGACTATGATATGGTGAAAATGGAACAGAACAAACCAAAAATTGCATAAACTGATAAAAGCAGTCCAACCAAGACATTTATTTACAACTGCAGCTATCCATATATACAGTACACCCGTCCACATATACTTTATATGGGCAATCTGTACATTTTCACTTTTTATCTCCACATTTTTGGCCCATTCATGGTTTCTATACAAATTTATTACTGTACAAAGAGCCATTTCAAACTGATAAACAATCAGAATAAAGAATTTTTCTACATGTATTCTGGACGGAGCCATATGACATGAGAAAGTGTGATGTGCAGCTCCTTTGAGAAGGTTGTACTGGCAGAATCCCATTCTATTCCGGCCGAAAGCTTATCAGATTAGGGAGTGCATCTGACTGAAGATTCTTGATATCAGATGCAGTGACCTTACAGGACTCCAAGGAAAGTGAGCGTAAATTCTTCAAAGGCTTCAAATACTGCAAACCCTCACGGGTTATGCAAGAATTTGAAACATTTAAAGACACCAATGCAGTCAGCCCTACATTTAAAAATGTAACGACATGACAGTTAAAAATAAAAATCTATATTTAATCCTATCTGAAATTATGTTTTTGATTGGTAAGTTACTCAAGCACCAAATAGGTCTTGAACCCATGACCTCACCTCTCACAGGTCCAATGACCATGGTTTTCAAACTACCATACTAAGTCAAATGTATTAATATATATACCCTACATTTGGGTACAACGTGATAAATATTTCAGAATAGTAAAGATGTTGCAGTTTAGGGCTTTTTGCCATGAACATAGGTTGGGCTGAACCACATTAATTCTCTTTCCTTTTGTTCTTTCTACAATTTTTGTCACTCACAATCCTAATAACATTTCTAATAGACCTAAATTCCAAATCTAACTTTTGCCTGTTTTTACACATGCAAACTCAGTTATACAAATGCCAGGACCAGCCAGGTGGGATTTAAAATGGAGAAACAAACATAGGTTAGACCACACAATCAGCAGCCTTAATCACACCTGGCTCCATTAATACCACAAGTATAACAAGATAATTATATTCAAGAGAGCTACTGCAGAAACACAAATTAGTGAAGAGAAACAGTAGATACCAGAAGCCAATTCCAATGTTTTATCTGTCAGGTTGCAGTTTTGTGACAGATTTAGCAGTCTCAGGGAGGCAAGATCTTTGATATTCTTCACACCAGCATCAGTTAATCCTCCACCACATATTTCAAGGGATTGGAGATTCTTAAAGTCTGTTTGGTATGAAAACACATAGGAGTAAGACAATATAGTGTGATCATTTGCATCAACAAGTCAAATATATACAAATATGGGGTTTACATGTAGAATTAAATTTCACCTGTATTTGATCATCCCTAACATTTTTGGATAGTATATAATAAATGAAATTAGAACACTTTAAATCTAAGCTGAAGTTGTGGACCCTTGGTAGGCACTGATATGTATATGAGCCATACCATTGGGGTTTTGGGGTTTGTCTTCATTCGCATGGATTATATTAGAGACCTTGAATTGGAGTTCATTTTCTCAGGGTTTTCTAATCACACTTAACTAAACATAAACAAATTCATCACCAAATAAGTTAAGCAAATTATAAACCAGAAGCGCTCCTCATGCTCCCAAAGGATTTAAAACCAACATTTGGAAATGCCCAAGGTAAAATATTTGAAATTGTCAGAGAGAACAAAAAAGCAATACAAGCTTATAAAAGAAGCAAAGGATGGTGAACTAGGATACACAAGCCCTAAATATTGGAAACTACCTTTGATCAGTGGATTCATATACAGAATCCTGCTAAATTAGTAGATTTGATCAGGCAGAAGCAGATTCAACCATTTTGCCAAGCTTTTGAAAGAGAATTTTATTTTGTGAGCATGGAGATTTGAACCTAGAACCTAAATTTCACCGTAAGAAAACCAGAACCATTTTAGTTTACATTTTCATCTTATAAGAACTTTGAGTTAATTGTCATATTTACCAATGCTAACAGACTAAGGCACTCTTGAAACATTCTAAACTAATTGATATCTTCCTCTCATTAAAAGCACTGGTGGTTTGGAATCATGTCATTGAAGTAGTTCTAAAATTAGCATACAAAATACACAGACGGGGGTTCACAAAACAATTACTAGGATTAAAATCTTTAACAGTGCAAAACATAAAAGAAACTAAAAATCTCATGCTGAGACAATCCTACAAAAAGTCCAGAGAAAAAGGAAAGCACATATTTCTCACACAAGAACAGTATAAGGCAGCTTAGGTATCTAAGCATGAAACGCATGTGCGCGCGCGCGCGTGCACACGTCAGAACTCTAGAACTTTCAACATACATTGCAAACATTTTGTTCCAGAGTCAGAAATGAGAGCACCAAAAAGATCCAGATGAGTCAAGCCAGTAAGACCTGCAAAGCAAAAACAGCAAAATTCATTGACTTTGATATATCTGTAAGAGCATATTACAATGCAATATGCTATTTAGGTGAAGCCATAATAACTCACAAATCGGAAATAGACTAACTATTATTCTCTTTAAAATTAGCAAAGTTGTTTTTATTAGTTGCACTTTGTCAATTTTATATAATGCAGTACACAGTATACCCCGCAGTTATATAACGTGGTTATACACTATAGAAGCACACAGAAACATAAATTAACGATGGGGGAAAAACAAAGAAAGAATAGTGTTAGAAGTTGGTCAACTTTACACTGAAAAAATAGCTGTTTTGCCAGTTCAAAAAAAATCTCTCTCTTTTTTTTTTTTACAGATACGGACCTTTTAATTCAAAAAGTGACATGACCCTGCTTAACTGCTACAAATTAACCTGTCTAGAAGAATCCATGAGTATCCCACATGCAAATATAATAATTTTAATGACATTAGTCATGGAAGCGTATTCTACTAAAAACAAACTACAAATTTCAAAAACCCATGGGTCCACCCACCTTTGGATTTTTTTTTTAAACAGTCCCAATCCCAGATAAGGGAAAAAACTCAGTTAGCACTTCGCAGCCAGCTTAAATATTCACTCAATTTTCTAAAATCTGCATAGATATGAACATAGTAACATACACCTTGCCAAAGACATAACTACATACATATGTTTCAATTAACAGAACTTAATGCACTAGATTCCCAGAACGAATCCACAATGTAGTTAGCTATTGAAATACTGTACTTAGAGAAACAGTACACCTGAAAACTCAAGAAAAATGCTTACTTGTAAGAGCTGCAAGTCCAGCATCAGTAATTTGGCGAGCATCCAAATTAAGTGATTTAAGAGATGTCAATCCGGATAATTTTTTCAAACTACTGTCATTTACTAAGGTAAATGACAGATTCAAATTCTCCAGATTAGTTAAACCTGAATGAAAGATAAGAATATAAATTAAAGCAAGCAGCTAACAATTACATATAATACTTGGCAGTTACCATAATATAAAAATTATTGTCAACTAAAAATATTAACATACTCAAAAAATAAATCTCAAATTCATTAGAATAACAACTCATTGCCTCATTTCAAGCAATACAAAATTCACAACCATAAACAGCAAGATATTTCATCTTTCTTAAACGGGTAAATTATATATTACCAATTACCCCCTGTAGTTAACCCCTCCATGACTTTTCAAAAGTGTGACTAAACCTCCCTGAGATTTGGAACAAATTGAAATTGTGAAGGTTCTAACCAGCTTAATAGATTTCGCACACGTGAGAGGCATGTGTTAAATTTCTGAGTGTCAAAATAGTTGGGAAATCTTTTCCCCCCTCCTAAAGCAGTTTGACGAAAATGCTCATAGTGGAGCACTCAATCTCCATATTTCAAGCCTTAGCTAGTTCAACTGTGTCCAGACCTAGCACATAGTCTCTGGCCTCTTCCAACATCCTCTTGCCACAAGCCAAGCTGTAAAAAAGCTTTGCTTTTATTCACTTAGGGTGTCACATGCAGTTTATGTATGTGATTGCCTTAATGAACCTGATGCTTTTTATGTGAAATACTATTATAAGAAGCTATGCAGATTTCAACAACCCGTGTAGTGATTTAGGATTTTAATATGGTTGAAAAATGGGTTATGCCAAATCATTATATGATTCCACCTTTGGTGAAGGTGCACGCAGAAATCAGGTCATTGAGAGGAGGAAAGACTCCTGCCTGGGTGGAGCAATTCCAGATTGAGTTAGATTTGTTTGTGTTGAACATTGATTCATATGTACTCAATTTGAGGGTGGATTAGGGATGCATGGGTGGTTTTTGATGCGGAGCCTGAGCAAGATCTGATGAGTTAGAAATTTGGAATATGATGATTGATGGTGAATACATAGTATCACAAGTGCCTTTCACGTGTGCAAAATCTGTTGAGTTGTACAGAAACCTAATGATTTCAATTTAGTCTAAAGTTTGAGAGGTTTAGTTGATGCGAGGGAAGTAAATTGAAAAAGAGGTTTAACCACAGGAAAGTAACCTATAATTTACCCTTCTTAAAATGAAAAGTTACAGTTAGCAGCTGGAAGGAAAAGAAAAACAAGGTGCATCTCCTTCTAGTGACAATTTTGAATAACAGAGTACAAATGAGATTAACAAAGTAAGTTCTTCAACACGTAACATAAAAAGCTTTTGAGTTTCACCAAGAAAAGATGAGAATTCTAAATTACCAAGGGTAAGAAAACTGCTATCAGTTATTTGAGTAACACAAATTGATTACATTTCTTCTCTTTTTTTTATTTGTCATCAAAATAGAAATCCATGTTACAATAACAAAATATTTAGGTAATAACAAAAATAACCACAAAAGTTTCAACTTATTATTTTGATTTCATTTATCCCTTGTCAAAAGAAATCAACAACACATGCAAATTGTACTTTCCATATATAATAATGCTATGCATTTTCAGAAAATATGATTTTAAGCAAAGGACTTGAACAATTACATTAGGACACACCAAAAGTAAATCCCTTTCTTTCAAACAGTCAACATGCATATCATATTTATAGAATGATATCATCAAACAGATGAGAGAAGAGATATGAAAACAAGCATGAAATAAAAAAATATACATGGTTAAAAGAACTGCATATTTTTATTGTTGAAATATATGTACTTTGATAGTTTGTGGGAACCTTATGTAATGAAACAGTTATAAGGAACTCAATTCATAGGTGGAATCAATGGATACATAGCTTGAACTGAAGATGCAGCATATTCACAAGCTAGTAAATCAGTTTGAAACCAGTCATATGATGGAAAAGCAAGATTGAAGTAGGGTAGAATCCTAACCTGAGAGATGACGAAGCCCATTACTTGCTACTTCAGTATCTGACAATTCCAAAGTCTTCAAGAGTGTAAGGCCTGAATAGATAAATTACAAAATAAAGCCATATTCAAATTTCATAGAAAATTGGTACTTCATATCCTTATGAATTGAAATTACATGGATATATCCATTAACTAAGGTCTTATGTTCAAATCCAGATGCGTTGAGAATCATGTTAGATTGCTAGAAGGACCAATAGTTAAAAAACCATGGAGCAACATACTACATTACACAATTTAAACCTAAAGATAATTCATAATGTGCAACATCAAAAGTCTTTTTCACAAAACCTGAATCATGCGTCAACCATAATAGATTTCTAACATAAGGGATGGAAAATTAATGGCCGCAGATCAGAAATTACCAAGATAGTAGGCCGAGTTCAAATTAGTTCCAAGTATAGAATGAACCTCCTATCGAGTTGACCAATGCATGCATAATAAAGATAAAGACCTGAAATGTTATATAACCGATTTTTCTTTCACAGTTGTCCTAGGATTCCCAGTTCTCTCTAAACATCAGAAAATAAATGGAGGTTTACATATCTTAGAAGAACTATCAACAATATGCCCTTTGTTCCCCTTCTGGTCCTGTGAGGCAATTGTCTTCCAGATTTTCATTACAGAGTGTAAAATTCCATTAAGTGAATATTCTGCGATTTAACTCAGAATAAAACCACAGCTACCCCAGTGACTAGTCTTTTTTTTTTTTTTTAACAAAATGAAAGTTGTTAGAAATGAGGAAAAACTGGACTGTCATCAACAAGTTCTCCTGTATATTTCCATCACAAATCAATCATGGTTAGGGCCCCCTGGGTTTGGATGATATGAAAATTTGAAATTCGTTCAAAATGACAAAATTTAAATTAATGAGAATTTCAAGTGCATCAATTTATACTCCAATTGTCTGAATGAGTATTTTTAAGTTAGGAAAGAGTATTATAGTAGTTACAAAGATGATAGCAATAACTTGGCATTATATCTAGTAATTCATGATGGTGGCAGCAGCTGGTGGCAATAGCAGCAGTTGGTGGCAGTCATGGCTGTGGCTGTGGCTGTGGCAGTAGCATTTGCACTTGTGGTGGTGCTAGCAACAGCAACAAATGGTGGTGGTAGTGATGGTGGCAACAACATTGGTGATCACAATGTGAAGAATAATGGTTGGGAATGGTGATGTTGGTAAAATTTGTACAATGACACCCTTCACAATGGAATTTGAATTTGGGATTTGAATGCTTAAAATCCCAAATTCAAAATTTTACTTTTTAAACAGCTCTCTTGTTAATCCAAACAAGGATATCAATATTAAGATAGAGGAGAAACCATTATAGGATAGTATAAAGATAGAAGAAAAAAGACTATCTGTGTGACACATTCATAAGCTCCTTATGATAAGTTGACAATCAACCCAAAATTGAGGCTGATCCTCATGAAGCATGTGATCAGATAGGCCAAATGCATTTAACCAAACAATTCATGAATGCTATTTCTCACTAACCTACTTTTTACAGAAGATAATATGAAACAAAAGAGAGAAGATATTAAATCACACACCATCTCACATAACAATCATAACTGTCATATAAAATGAATTAGTGAACATAATAATAAACCTGTCAGATTAGCAAGCCCTTCATCACCTATCCCACAGGAATCCAAGTTCAAACTTTCCAAATTTGTTAAACCTGCAAAGAAGCAATAACACACAAAAAGAACTAGTTTAAAGCCACTCCCTAAAAATCCAGGAAGAAATATCAAAGGCAGCATAAAAATAGACCAGTCAGACAATAAAATTTATAGGGAAGAAATATCTAAAATGAAAAAACTGAATACTTGCAAATTAGAAAAATTAACAGTTATCTCATCATATGTGGTGTTTGACCAACAAAGTAGCTATTATTTTTTTATCCAAGCTTCGAACAATTCATTTCAAAACTGCCTTTATCATTTGGACGTCCTATTGTAAAAGAAAATTAAACTACTAGAATTTTACAAAGGAAAAAACAGAAAATCCAACAAAACCCAGGCTAGTCCTTTACTCCAAAAGGTTTTAAGTATTTCTTTTTCAAACAACCATCACCAACAGATCAAGAGTTCTTCATCCACAATATTTCATTATAAATGAAAATGTAGTGTTCTAAGTCATATTAGTCAAGGTTGCAAAGAGCTCCCATGTCATTTCATTACTGAGTGAGGAAAAGAATGAAAAGGTCAAAACTAAGTAACAAGTTAACACAAAAACTTGCTCAGACTGAGCTCACCTGCTCTTTGGATATCTTACATTGGAAAATAGAGAGGAAAAGGTCAAACATTCTGAAAGGAAAAAGAAAGGAGTGGGTGGAGAGAACCAGAGAGAACCTTTAAGATGCACCAAACAGGCATCAGTAATATTGTTGAATCCCAAGCTCAATACCTTCAAGTTTTTATTCCCTGTAGCAATGCAGTAGACTCAAGATTAACAGCCATGCAACAGTTGTAAAGATAAGAATAAGAATTTTCTTATTATGATGCATTACATCATCCACAAGGCCATATCCAATATGGCATCAATAACCTAAGGTCACTCACCAGAAAATTTCTCCCATCCATCATCATTTAGACTACATCTGTTAAGGTTTAAGATGGCCAGGGCAACCAGAGCTGCACCCCAAAAAAAAAAAAAAAAAAAATTAATAATAATAATAAATACACACGTTCAAAGAACTCAAAAACTATGGCCTGTTAAAAAAAAGAAAAGTGATTTCCCAACATATCATATAATTTGTGGACATGGACCTAAGTGTCATGAATTGTGCCAAATATAGAAGCTATTAAAAATCTAGGGTTAGGGACATGGCTGTATATTTGATGTACATATCATGTACATACAGATATACACATACATATATAGATGCATGAATTCATGTATACAAGCATAGATGCATACATATGTATACCTGTTTGCATGAAAAGTTCTATGAATAGTAGAGCAATTATAAAAATAACAACTTTGTGTAGTTTTGTTGACAAATATGCATGAACATACCTATAATGCTACACATTTCTTATGTGAAAGAGGTTGAATCTCATATAAGTCTCCAAGATAGAGTCATTCTGACAGACAATTAGAAATAGGATGGTCTTACATATCATAAATATTACCCACAATAAACCCACAAGCATGGATAACATTTTTCATCATTTATTGTCTAAAAATATTATAGACATTGTTAAAGACGAGAATATAATAATATAGAGAAGCAGAAGCAAGAAAGAGAGAAGAAAAACAAGGGATTACATGGTTCGGCCAATAACCTACATCTTCACAATAAAGCCCTAGCGGCTACATCTTTACTGTATACTCAAGTCTACTATTAGAGTGAACCCTAACAGGGTATATATGGAAACTAGAAGCTAGGGTTAGCTCAATATGGGCTTACAACATAACAGGGCCTCTTGGACCATTGCATCAACATAAACCCAATACTTTAGCAGACATAATTTTGGTACTTGTAGCTGCAAATATTTGCAATTTTGCATTACTAAACCATGGAATAAGTTTTTGAAAGGCAATCTCTCACAGTCACTAAAATGACAGGCACACATGCTATATTTGCTGCTTCAATGGGAAAATATCCTAAAGCTTGGAGTTTCAGGAATTTCATTTCTCTGCATGATTTTGATACAGATTCTGAATAATATCAATCTCCAGATATACAACAATAAATAACACGAACTGAGTTCAAAAAAACATCATATTACTTTCCAAGTAATAGCCGGAGGCTTTTTCATAATAATAATAATAACGAATGCTATTATAAGGATCATTAGCAAGCACAAGACCAAAGAGAAAACAAACCTGAAATAGATTCCAAACATGCATTAGTAATACTGCATCCCTCCAAGTTCAACATTGTAAGGTTGTGCAAACCTGCCATACACAAATGAAGATTCAGCAACTGCTGCATCAAGTGTCTGAAAGAGAACCAAACAACACAGAAATAATCCAACAAATAGAAGCCATAAACAAAACTTCTAATCCGCTAAAATGATAAAAACAAAACAAACAAAAAACTGTCACACATTCCAGAATGAAGGGGCCTAAAAGAGTATTTTAATTACTTGTGACCAAGATATGCAAGACCAATTCAGCTCAAAACTAAGCAGTAAAGTATTCTAATAAATTACTTAAGATATAGTTGCAAAGAAATTAGATTTCATAAATGGAAAGGACCATAGATGAAGAGCATAGGAATAAAAAGTATTCTAAAGTACAATGGAAGTACGTAAAACCCCTCATAGATATGACATTATCAGATAGTCCCACTTTTAAGACAAGAAAAGAAGATTAGTTTATTCTTCAGAAATAAAATATTGCTGTTTGGGTTTTCCTCATGAGTTTAAGGAGTTATTAGTAGATTAATATCTTACGCTTAATGTTGTCTCAGTGTGCAGGTTGAATCACTCATGCTCCTTTTGGTGTATTCTGGAAAGCTAGGAATTATAACATCTTCCAAGCCAATGAACTCTCTTCCTTGGCTTTGAAAATATCTTGAAATCCTTTGTTGCTGGGTTGTCTATGTCATGGTGATTTTAAAATATCCAATTGCATTTGTTAAGCTAGTTGTCGGTAGTGTTTTCCATTTGCTGGTTTTCATACTCTCTCATTGCATGCTTCCCTTATCTCTAAGGTTTACCCATTCTCTCTTTAGTATAATATTAATTATTATGTGTACGTTTGACTCCAGCTTAAAAAGCCAACTTATTTTACTATTCAACTTATTTTTGCTAATATTCATGGGCCCTATTGCACTTTTTGATACTATTCATGGGTCTCACTATACTATTTCAACTAACTTTTACCTTTATCTATAGTACTTTCAGCAAAAAAATTTCATTTTCAGCAAAATAAACGAATCCTAAACAGACCCTAAGGGAAAATTAAATAAAACAGGAGAAGCGGTTATTGAAGGTTGTACTACAACATTACAGGTTCTTCAGAGTTGGTTTTCCTCTCACACGCGCACACACACACAAACACTGCAGTAGCTCCAGTGTAGATAGTATCCCCTTTTCTCATACAAGTTCATATGATAACTGATAAATAAAATATTATATGGGAGGGGACAATGCAGTAATTGTATTTTTTTAAAAACAAATTAAAAAAACAAAAAACTGGAAAGTACCTTTTAAATAAGAAACTCCAATATCAGTAATATTAATGCTGAAAGCCTGTAACTCCTTAAGGCTAGTGATCCCTGACACATGAGAGAACAAGAGTCTAGATAAGTTGACTCAAACCCAACTATTTTGTAAAGAAGTGAATAAATTTCTTAGATCTAGCATGTCCTGTTAAGTTGATGCATTCTAATTATGTGAAAATTAAAGTTAAGGATTCAGTGATACTCCAGTGAAAAAATTCGTGCACCAAGCATGTGTGCACTCGAGAGAAAATACATGGTTGACACTTCTCACATCAACAGGAGGGAGGAAAAATATAACAACAATATAATCCAAATATATCATAATAAAACCAAAAGCCCTCATAACACGGAAAGTACTGAAATATGAATGTGGACCAGTCGACAATGAATCTACGATACAATTAAATTAATTTAGATCATATCTTTGAAGTAACGGACCCTATGGATTAGTTAATAAGGATAAGTAAAAATTATCTCAAACAGAAATTAAGACTCAAAGATTATCACTCCATTAAGAAAAAGTTGGAAATTTAATTTACCTTTTTTTTTTCTTCAATTATTGTCTACAAAAGTTTGAATCAACAAAGGACAACCACTTTTCTCAAAATCTCCTTGGACATATAATTTTAGCACTATAAACATCAAATAAACTCATGTTTTGGGCATCCAATAAACACGCATTGGAAATTTGGTGGAGAACTACTGTGTTTCTGTCATTTTAAAGTAGTGGTATAATTGTAAATAAAAAACACAGTAATTTGTGGCTGCAATTACCAGATATAGCCTTCAGGTCCAAATCTGAAACGCATTTACAACATCCAATATTCAGAGACTTAAGCTTCAATAAACCTGCAAGAGAAGATTTAAAATAAAAAACAAAAAAGTAAAACACAAAATAACCGTGTATATATATATATATATATATATATGGGGTTGGCTAAGGATCTTCAACAAATTAATTAGGGTCAACCACATGTATTTTTTTCCTCCATTCTATTCTATCTGAAGTTATCATCTCTGTTAGGTGAAATATTAGTCTAAAATTGCAAAATCTACTAGTTCACATAGCAGCCCCATGAGAGAGAAATCATGTTTATATAGCTTTCTTTAGTGCTAAAATTGAGTCTTATCACACTGCAAGATAGATGCAGCATAACTGAATCAGCTTTCCCACTCCCCAATCTCTCTTCCCTATCCAACATATATAAATTCATAAAAAGGGCTCCAAATTTCCCAAGTAATTTAAAAGAAATACAATGTAAAGGTATCTAATCATACATGTACTTACATGTAAACCTACTAAAAGTGGAGGAGTTAAGCAACAGAAGGACATGACAACAGTATTGAGATGTAAATCAGTTTAATCCCTTGTATATAATAAAATTCTTGTTCCTATCCCCTTTTTTGTGGACACGTAAAATTTTGTTTCTATTGTTGATAATAAGATAGCCATCAAAAAAAGAATAATTTCATTCAGCATGGACAAGGAGAGAGAGAGAGAGAGAGAGAAGAAGAAGAAGAAGAGGAAGAAAAAAAAAGATGGTGTCTACTTATGAGAAAAAGACGAGAAGTTTATTTTCATCAAGCAGGAAAAAAATACCTTTGAGATGAAAAAATCCACCATGAATCCCTGAACACCTTTCCAAGTCCAACTTTTCCAAGTTAATTAAGTTGGAGAAGGCACGCATTCCTTCAGCAGTAATTGCATCACACTTTTTAAAACTCAATGATGTCAAGTTTGAAAGACCTACAGAGCAAGGTTACAACGATTATCCTCGTTAACCAACAAAGAACCCAATCTTTAGAAATGTTAAACTCATCCAAAAGATCATTCAAGTGATGATAGTTGAAACTGAAGTGACAAGTGACAAAGACAAGGTTGTGTGATTCTGGTTTTTTTTTTTTTTTTAATAAGTACAGAAAATTTTATGCAGTCATAAAAAGGAGTCAACTAAGTATACAGCAGGTGACCAAAACAATCAAACACACAAATTACAAGTATCCATCAAATCATAAACCGAAAAAATAGAATGACTTCCTATGATAGACATCTAATCCAATAGTGTTTTAAAGAATAAAAGTTTTAAGTCAGCTATTGTCCTTTCAGAATCTTCAAAACACTGGTTGTTTTCTCTCCCACCAAATGCACCACATCAAACAATGGGGGACAGCCATCCAGATAACACCATTACGAGGGTGACCAAAACATAACATGTATTGAATTGTAAGTCAGTGCCTCAAAGACATTAAAACTTCTTAAAATAGAACCAACTGAAGCCAGCTTTCATCAGCTACTTGAATGCTACCAACAGCACAATTTACTATTAGCAAAATACATTGCCATGGAGATGGCCACTTATACACCAATAGGGCAAGTTCAATTGCAGTTCATAATTGTATTTTTCCATTGGCAGGACAGTAACATGTCAATAACCGAAATAGAAAGAGTTTTTCTTTGATTACATAAAACTCATATAACTGAGAAGATACAAACTTATTTACAGTTGTCAGAAAGTGATTTCTCAAATTAAATTTCTCAAAACATTTGAGTACAGTAACATGGCAATAACCGAAACAGAGTAATCAGTTCTCATGAAAAAAAAAAAAAAAAGAGGTAAATTTCTTGAATTTTACTTTATACTCATGTTCTAATCCAGAAATTAAACCATCAATTCTGAATCTTAAAAGGCTGGGCCCACCAAAAAAATTTTAAAAAGAAAAATCTCAGTTGGTGGGATATTTCTAATGGTTTGTTCTACGTTTGGGTGCACTAGGTACTATTTTGAACATAAAAGAACCATTTTCTCCAGGTACAAAACTGCACATTAAGTATAAAACTGATTTTGCTTTTGATCAAGTAATGTTAAAAACATGAAACCACGTCAGAGGGTACCATATCCATAAGGCACATCAACCTTTGCAATAAACAGCCTCTAAATAGTTGCACAAAAGAAACAGAGAAGATTACCACTAATGTGCTTAAGCCCATGTTCTGATAATTGGTCAGTGTAATTAAAAGCAAAGGTTTGTACGTTTGGGCAATCTTTCAGGAGAGCCAATCCAGAATCTGTCACATCAGAACTAGAAATATCAACAGAAAGTAAAGATGACCCTTGTGAAGAGATGAAATCCATCCAACTATCCTTCACTCCAGGATATTCACCCAAGAAAACATCCTGCCAATACAAGATAATGATCTAATAAACAACAAGCTGTACAAGTGAAAAAACTTAAATAAATAAGCTCCATTTATACTTTAAGTTTGCTTAGCCACTAAAAAAATTATATTATAAATAATTTAAGCCATCAATTTGGGCATTACCTGGAGAGCACAATCTCGAAAAGCTTTGAGAGAAACATCAGTAAGACAACGGGAATGTATCAATTCGTTGAAGATCTGCTGACTTATATCCCTCGGAAGAATTGAAAATGAACTATATTTGTCAATGTCCTGTTTAAATTAGCACAAAATGATCAGGTAACAGTGATCCATGCACACAAACTCACACACTCAATGTCACATGCCAAACAAAGCAAGTATATGTACCTCACGTATTTTGTATATGCACAAGTCCATGAGGGAAGGGCATTTGTCCCGTCCTGGCTGACAATCTACAATGGGCCGAGAAAATGAATTTCCCAGCCATTTTGAGCTGGCAATTCTACAAAATCGTTCAGAGACCGCTCTACACCCACCATCTTCAATGACCAGTTGCTCTCTCTTCCTTGAACAAATTCCCCCCATCATATAATGATCTAGCAACAAACCAATCTCACATAATGCCCCAAAACGTGATGGTATGCCCCATTTCAGAACAAAATTTTATGGGCATGAACTCCACTTCAAACTGTAGAGGGAAAATTTTCATGATAAGCTATATAGAACATGTTGTAAACCCAGCATGAATGCCTAAGTAAAACGCAAAATTTTACCACATTATTGCTCATGCATTGAAAGATTAAATGGAAGTGAGGGCATGTAATGCTAGCAAATATTTATCCATGCACATCATCTCGAAAAAATGGCAAAACCTTTAAAACCACTTGCAATTCGTTTGCCATGGCAATCTTCTTCAAGAATCAAAATATTTACTAGCCACTTCTTTTAAATAGCAGAATTTCAAAACAACCAAATAAATTGATCACCAAAATTTTTAAATAAAATTTTCAATTGGGTTATAGTTCAAATAAAATTAAAGTTTTTTGGTCAACCATTTTTCTTTTTTTCTTTTTTATTATCTTTTACTCAATTTTTTTCTTACATAAATTTTCTTACCTTTTTATATTATTGATAACTCATATTAACTCAATCTAGATAAGTACATTTATTTCAAGTTTCAAACTGATATTCGGGGATCAATTAAAATAAATAAAAAACAACAAACAATTATATGGGTCATTTTTTTTTATGCAAGATAGAATTTCTATTCTAGCCTAATATATGTGTGGGAAGCTCCTCCCTCTTAGAGTCTTGAACTCCGTTCTTACCCCCATACTCCACAAGCATTTATACTTATAACCACCGTACCAAAATGCGGAGTTAACAATTATACGGGTCATAATCACAAATAAAAACAAATCAAACCATGGCATAACTGTTACAAAAGCAGAAACAATATTTATCAGAGGACTTTATCTCATAAAGAATAAAAATTATCACTTTGTCAATGTACTTAGGCATAAATACAAATAAATTAAACCCAGAGAATTTTTTGTAAAGAAAAAAAAGTTAGAATATACAAAAGGCTTAGAAAAAAAGTAAACTAGAGCCTTTAAGACAAACAAACCAAAAAAAAAAAAAAAAAAACACCCATCACATACATAGCTCATATTCTAAGCTTCGTCATAGAATCTGTGTCTAGTAACTATCAAAAACACAGTTTTGGAATATTAAACTTTCTGATCACTCTGTTTCCCACTTGCAATAGTCACTCACTATATATATATATATATATATATATATATACAACAATTTTAGTACATGTTTTCTTTGTGTTTTGACAATCTTTTACAAAAATAAAGGACACCATTAAGTCGACGAGCAAAATCTTCCTTTCTTTTTTGTTTTTCTTCGACAGTTTTCTTGGGAACCAAACAGAGAGTGAAGAATCACGTGTGAGTGTGAGACTACGAAAACGATCAGTCATGATGAGTGAAAGAAAAAAAATCAAATTCTACACGCAGACCGAAAAAGAATGAAAAGATTTACCTTAACTCAGAGCTGAGCTCTTGGCCAATCAACTCGGTGATGAGAGAGAAAGTGAGAGTGAGAAAATGCAGGGGAGTTAGGCAAAGAAAGAAGAAGAGAGAGAGAGAGGAGCTGAGTCGGTACCACTTGATCTTTGCCACGTGGAAATTTGGCGCGGTTAGGCATGACTCTCTTTTTTTGATGAGATATGACAGAGTGGGCTGAAGAGACTAAAATGTGGGCCCAATCTTGGGTGCTCTCAGTCTCTGCATTGAAAATTTAAAAATAGTATTTATTCCCATTTAGTAATCCTTGACAGTTGACACTTTCTTTTATAGCACACTGTTTTTTTTTTTATCTTTTTCTTTTTTCTTTTTCTTTGTTGGGGATAAGTTTAACACTATTTGGATAGGAAGAAAGGAGAAAATACAATTGGAGTGTACCTACAAGCGAGGGGATGATTCATGCATCGAACGGCATGGTATACTTCATCGAAAGAAAGACATTTTGGACATATAATGACATTGTTTTCCATAATGTCCATCTAGCATCTGGTATATGTTTTATTTGGGATTTTGGCTGGGGTAAAATATAGTTAACAACATTGAAGTTGGGCTAAATATTCTTCAAAAATGACAAACTTTGGTTCATAAATCAAACTTGGATCCTAAGGGTGCGTTTGTTTTGGGGAAAAATGATTTCCTGGGTGCGTTTGTTTTGGGGAAAAATGATTTTAGGAAATCATTTTCCCCCAAACCCAGGTATTTGGCAGCAACGGTAAATTTCATTTTCCGGAAAATGGCTTCCTATTGACCGAAATTTTCACCTTTGACCACGGAAATCCACTTCCGTTCCTATTTTCACTTCAAATGATTTTCGGAACTAGAGACGCGCAAGGGAGAACGAGAGAGCTCACAGACGCGTCGTCGATCGTGAAGCACCAATCGTGCCGTCGAACGCGAAGCATCGCTCCGATCGACGGCGCGCGAAGCACCATTCGCGATCTCGCGAAGCGTCGATCGCGATCGGCGCGAATGGTGCTTCGCGAGATCGCGCCGTCGATCGCGAGATCACGCGATCTCGTGAACGGTGCTTCGAGCGCTGTCGATCGCGCCGGTTCTTCTGGGTTTTGTAAGTGTTTTTTGGGTTTTGCCTCTTCCTTCTTCTTTTCCAAACACCAGAAAATATTTTCCGAAAATTTTTTTGAAATGCAACCAAACACATAAAAACATTTTCCTTTCCGAAAAATAGCATTTCTGGAAAATGGAATATTTTCCGGGAATGCTTTTACACGAACCAAACACAGCCTAAATCATTACTTATTTTTTTTATCTCTCTTATGGTGATTAAAGACCAAGTTAGTTAGTTTTGAAAATATTTGAACTTAAATAGCATTAGCTCAAACTTTAGAAGTGTTAACTGTATTTTACCCTTTTAATTTTTAATCTTCTTCGGTTAATGCTTGACACAAAGACTCAAAACTCAACATAAAAAATAAAACATAAAACATAAAAATTGGACATGTTTGATACATTGTAACGATGATTACAATGTAATAACTAATAAGAATAAGTATTACAATAAGTTGGAATGAAATAATAATTCCTATTCAACCATTTGGTGATAACACATAAATAAGATGGTGGAATAATATCATATTTAGTCAAATTTCCCAAAACACCCTTTTGAATTATTTTCAATTTGTTATGACATCAAAGTAGATATAAACAATAAGACAAACTGGAGTTTCACAATTCATAAATATCAAACTTAATAAATAAATAAAAAGAACCTGGCTTTAATCTCATGCTCACACCAGAGAATGAAAGCAATGCTGGGAATAATTGAGTATTTTATCCTTTCTTATATTAGTTTAAAATGATAATTAATAGAAAAAAAAAAAATGAAAACTATCGATATAGAATTGAGTGTCTCTCTTGACAGCCAAAAATAAAGTTGGGTCTCTTTCTTGTGGTACTGGAAAGAGGAACAGAAAAATTAAGACAAGAAATCTCATCAATTAAGATCAAAGCCAAGAAAGACTACCTAGTGCGTAGAGAATAAATGGTTACAAAAAAAAATATTCTTATCTGCATAGGAGAGAGGGAGTACTTGGTAGGGATAGCTAATCCATTACAGGGTCTATTACAGGATGTTTGAAATTTGAAACATAGTATTAGTCTTAGTAAGACAGTAAATGTTCATCCAATGCATGCTTCACTTTGGGATTTAGATTGTTTTCATATTATTACATTCAATGTGGCATTTACTTATAATAATAAAAATTATAAAAAATAAATAAATAAAAGAGAAACGCATTCAATGTATATGAGAAAAGCTAAAAAGCAAGAAAAAAAAAGTTGTATAATTAAATAATATAGAGACGTGCATGTTTCAACTTTCAACTTAAGAGTTGATGTTTGCTTGATTCTTTAATTTAAGTATTTAACCGAGCAAAAGTATGCACAAAGAAGAAAAAACGAACTCAGAGTCTCAGACGTGCACGTCTGGCTCGGACATTGAACATTTTATTTACGATACACGGCAAAATGTGTTAATTAGTTCAGAAACTAGTAAGTAGAAAGATTAAGAAACCACTAACTTACAAGAAATTATAATGTACGTAACTTCATAAATGGTAAAACCTTTTCTTTTTTTTTTGGCAAAAATGCAAATTACACCCTCTAATTTTGATCAAAATTTATTTTAGTCTTTTAATTTTACTTTTGTTCAATTGAGTCCAAATCTAAATTTTAAGTTTATTTAATTAAGGTCTCTCCATCAACTTCCGCTAATTTTTTTTTTTAAATATGGAAAATATTTTTTAATAATTAAAAATTGGACTCTTAACCGTAACATTTAACTAATTTAATGGAAAAACCTTAATTAAATAAACTTAAAATTTAAAAGACTCATTTTTTGAATGAAAATAAAATTAGAAAACTGAAATGAATTTTAATCAAATATAATGCGTTGCTTATTTGCCTTCAAATTTAATAGCAGTGGTAGTGAGTAGAGTGATACTTGCAAGGAACAAGTTATGCCCATAGACTTGTAGCTCACGGGACTCTATAGGAAATTAGGAAGTCCTTTTCAAACTATGGGCTAGGCCACTGCCGAAAATGAAAGAAATAATTTATAGAGGCAATAATATAAAGCACCCATGTGGCTTTATCTTATTGCCTCTATAAAGAATCATCATGCAAGTTAAGAATTAAGAGCGGCCCTCAGATACACATATCTTGTTAGTTGTGAGAGATATAATTTTGTTTTGTAAGTGGAATTTCTTTACCAATGGTGTAGTGCATGCCATCGTTGTCATGTTGAAATTATAAGCATTATTTGTTGAAGTTGATAAAGCATTTAACGCACCAAGTAGGTTATAATTTATTGAAGACATAAAAGACAATCACAAAAGAGTATAACTTCACAACTACATAAAGTAGGTATTATAAAATTTTCTATTTTTACGCCGAATGCTTGAAATTTTGTCCATTCGTCCTCTCAATTTGTGATTTTAAAATCAATACCAGGAAAACTGACTTGTGGATTTAATCCACAAAACGATTGTCTATAAAAAGTACAAGATTTTTTTTTATTTTTTTATAAGCAATAGAAGTTTTCTTGAATAGAAAAGTACAATGTGTTTACAATAATAAACCTAATGCACTAAAAAAGATGAGTACAAACAAATCAAATAGAATAGCTAACAAAGGATAATAAATCCGACATGATAAGACCATGCATAAAACTCCAAATATGAGACCACTCAAATAAAGTCTAAACTAGCAAAGATTTCAAAAGATTTGCAGGTCCCTCAATGCCTTTAGAAAGTATGAGAATTGCGTTCCTACCAAACAAGCCACATAAGACAAACCCCGGTACCATATTTCATACATTTGAAGAAAAATTCTCCAATCAATTCCTCCATGCAAAGAGCAAAGAGGCAACTATATTAAGCATCACCCATTGTACCCCAACCACCAGAAAAACTTCACTCCACAGTGTATGAGCAAACTTACAATGAAGTAGAAGATGATCCACAGTTTCCTCATCACAATGACACAAACAACACCAATTCACAAGTAAGTTCTTAACAAGGTTATCAATTGTAAGAATCTCACCCCTAGTTGCTTATCCATAAAAAGAAAGACACTCTTTAGATACCTTTTACCACCAAACGCTCTTCCAAGGAAAAGAAACAGAAGGAGCATCCAAAAGAGAATTATAAAAAGAGCACACATCAAAAACACCCTTCCGAGTCAACTGCCAATTCAGAATATCATCACCCACTCTCCTGGGCATTTTGGAGCAAATATGCTCGAAAAGTATACACTCCAATTCTCAGTCATGAAAAGCACAATGGAATAATACATTCCAACTCCTACCTCCCCCTTCAGGTGCAATGGAAGATATTGACATTCTCCTTAGGCTCACACAGCCAGAGAGTTATCAGAAAAATGAATATGTATTTCATCATCACAAAAATGATATTGTAAGTTGTAACTACAAAAGACAACTAGGGAAAGAGAGATTTCCATCGTTTAACAGCCAATATTTCTTCAGGCACCAAAAATCATCAAGTATTGGAACCCATCATACCCACATGCCTTCACAACACAAGGCCAGTGAGCTAAATTGACATACAGCTTTTAAAATCTTTTATGGTTAAATCATTAAAACAAACCTACAAGAATTGAGCTTTTTGCAAGGGGAGAAAAGAGCAATATTATTTTTTTTTTTCAAAATGAATGTTGGATCAAAAATCAGGTACATCCTTATAATACAAACACAACTTCAGCTACAACCAGACAACATATTAACATCAGGAGGCTACAACTGAGCGTGCGGTGTTCCTTCCAAGACCAAGACCCAAGCCCAACGGGATGCTGTCAGTCTTAGATTTTCCATGGTTATTATGGCTGCAATGGGAAGAATGAACATGCCCGTGATGGGTATTGGTGCTATTAGAATTTACATTGATGACAGCATGGCCATTGCCATTAGTTTGATGAGATTGGGCATCCCCATTTTGTAAGTTTGAATTCCTTGTCATATGCACCATTCCAATCTCCTCAGAATGAGCTGATTCTTCAATATACTCCACATCTTCGTTGTAGCCATTAATCAAGAAATCAGAACAGTTCTTCTTCATCCCATGATCATAGGGGTTTCTGAACCGACCGCCTGGACCCCTTAGGTAGCTGTAGCGCATTGCATTTGCCATTTCATTTGTTGTGATGTTGCGTGATATCTGTGGCAAGATAAGAAAGGATTCAATACTAGTAACAGGATAGAGAAATTGTTGAAAATATCATATAGATGGAAGCTAACTATTAGAACTGAAAGATTGCAAAATGGAAGAAAGAGAAAAGGGGCATCAAACTCAATAGTAAATTTATATCATTACACCATGTTCTACTTCCAAATTTATATCTGTTATCAGACATTAAGATCTCTCTCGTGTGTGTGTGTGTGTGCTTCTTTTTGGTATATCATGACAAAATATTATCACTGCTTCAACCCACAAAAGAAACCACATAATTAGCAATGACAAAGAGTGTCGCTGAATTTCTCCATCCCTCCCTCTCTCTCTTCTCTCTCTCTTTTTGCTTCATTTAGGAGCTTTTTTAGGCAGAAGATTACAAACAATGACTTATCCACCTGAAAATCCAGAGTGTAAACCCACAACCATTCCCTAGAACCCTTAATCTCCCTTGTGCTTTTATCCATAGCTTTTTTTTTTTTAATAAGATTCTTTAGGAGCTTTGTTTTTGGGCATAAGCCTATTAGGAATTTCTTTAAACAAAAATCATAAAAAATGACTTCTCCGCCCTGAGAATCCAGCGGGTGAACCCACAAAGCATTCCCAAGAACCCTGAAATCTCCATACAAAACTTGTTAAATTACCTATTCTCCCAAAAGCTTAAGCTATTAGGAGATGGTTTAATCATTTAACCACATAATTCTAACACTCTCTCTCAAGTGTGGGCTCAAATTCTCTTTTAATAGGTGATGCCCAACATGTGGGATTTTTAATGGGAGGTAGTGTGGAGGAGACCAGGATTGAACTTAGAACCTCCAGCTCTGATATCATGTTAAATTACTGATTCTCTCAAAAACTTATGCTTGAGCTATTAGGAGATTGTAAATTTAAATATTTAACCACATAATTCTAACAAAACTAAAAAAAAAAAAAAAAAAAAAAAAAAATTACATGCCACGTAAAACAAAACCACCAACGGCAAATCCTAAATAAAAGAGCTAATCAAAGAATTGGTAATATAGACACTAGTAGGGAAACTAAAAGGGAAAGGTTTTACTGCATACTTGTATTACAAGGGTGTATGTGGTAGCAAAAAGAAAGGAACAAGTGTATAAGGTCCACTTGGTCATGTAGTGGTCATGTGCATTGCACATGACCCTTGAACACGTCTCTTTCTTTTTGCTGCCACATATCCCTGTATACAGGAATTTGCTGCATACAAAACCTTTCCCAAACTAAAAAACCATGAATGACTTGAAAGAAAAATGATTTTTTTTTTAATCAAAATATTTCCCACACCACTTCCAAAATGTACACTTCACATCTTGAAGGCATTTTGGTGTCACCCATCTGATTAAGGGTATGCAAAGGCAACTAGGTAATGGGAACCAGATCAGCTTCTGGTGGGACAATTAGTTGTCTGGTGATCCCCTTTTGAGGCAAGGATAAAAGGCCCGATCTCCTTGGAAGAATAACAAAGAACGGTAGCATTAGTTCAATCTGATACAGACTGGAATTGAGATTTACTTACTGGACAACTTCCTACTCCAATTCAGGAGACTCATAGAAGCACACCCATAGCTCAATATCAGATAATGCCAGACCATCTAGCACGGCCTAGTGATACCAGGCAGTGTTCGGTCAAAGAGGCGTCCAGACACTTATACCACTGTGAGGCTATTACCTTTGACAAAGATCAGGGGGTTGGATCTGGAAAGCCCCATGTTATAATAAAATCCACTTCTTTATCAGGAAATGCGCCCATGATCGACTACCTACATGAAAATATCTAGCCCATATACAGAATGGAATTTCCCAAGACTGTCCCCATTGTATTCAACCTGAATCCACCATACATGTTCTTCGAGACTGCCACTGGGCAAGAGAGTTTTGGATAGCATTCCTAGGAAACTTACGATTGGATTTCTTCCAACTTTCTTTGCCATGTTGGTTGCATCAAAATTTAGATAACAAACTCTGGTTCCCGACCATCATATACCTTGGAACATTATGTTTGCATTTGGACTATGGCAGTTATGGTTATCTAGGAATGCTACGAGTTTTAAATCCACTAATTGTTTAATTCATCAAATAAAATATAGAAACCTACACCTAGCATTAGAGTACTAGTACCTTGCCCAGCCCGTAAAGCAAATCCTTCCCCAGGAAAATACAAATACTTGCTTGGACACCACAGACTGACACTTTATTACCTTAAATAAAGATGGCAGCATGGTAGGCAATCAAGGTAAGGCAGTGGGAGGGGGTGTCATTAGAGTTAGGTATGGCCATTGTGTTAATGGGTTTTAGTTGCATATTGGCACTACTACAAATGATATTGCTGAATTATGGGCTGTTAGATATGGTTTAAACTTAGCATGGCAACTAGTGTATATGCATCTCATATTAGAAGTAGATTCAAAACTTGTTATTAATTGGCTAACAACCCATGGTGTATTGGCACCGTGAGGCCAACGGATATGCTGATGGCTTAGCGAAGAGGGGGAAGGAGAGCAAACATGCAGTGTGGAATATAATAGTTGCCCATCCCTTTTTTTTTTTTGGGGATAAAAAAGAAAAGTCTGTATTGATAAAGCCACTGTGTGTGCAATAAAAGCTGCACAGAGGAGACACAAAGTACAAAGAAGAAAAAAGAGGAGACAGAGAAGAAAGTTAAGTTTTCACATTACCAGAGAAGAAGACTAACTGAATAAGATAGATGAATTTCGTCTTCAATTTAAGCTGGTTTTGCATTAGCTTGAAAAGAGAGTATTAAGATCTTATAATACCCATATTCTCTTTTTTTGATGAATTATAAATCAAGAAGTTCTGGTACATGGTCCTGAACATGTTTATTTCTCTTATATTTTGGAAATTCGTAGACTTTACCGTAAGTTGAATTGGAGTATGTCCCAAAGCCTGCTAAGCTTGATGATGGAATGGATGAAGAATTTAAAAATATTTTTCACAAATTTAGTTTCCATGAAACTGCTGCTACTCAAGTTAAAGGAATCCCTCCTCACCCCTTCTTTTTATATAATATTGACTTTATGTTATTCTATTTTCTTTAGGAGAAGTATGAATATGACAAGTATGAATATGACATAATGCATTAATTATTCTACCCATCCAGGCTAATGATAACATCGATGAGCAATTGAGCTCTTTTTTACAAAACCCTCACTTTTTTATTTTGTTTTATCTTGTTTTTGTTTTTGTTTTTGTTTTTTTTAGGGAGGAGAGAGACATAAATGGTGAGCAAAAATACATATTCACCCCTGTTTTTAACAGAGATGGATTAAGGGAACAAACAGAGCAAACCTCAAGTGGGCAAAGTAACACTTTTCAAACCACAAGTAGGCAATGTGAATTCGGGTCAAATCACAAGGGGGTTTACTGTAATCACCCCTATATATTAATAATAGCCCCTTTCTATTTAAAAAAAAAATAAGGAACAATGAAAAAGTCACTAATACAAAGGTTAAATGCAGGACAATATCCAGTCAATCGTCCTGCAGCAGCAGGAAGATCCCTGATGACAAGATCAGAAAAGTCATCCTAGACAGGCCAGACACTCCAAAAAAGTAGAATAATCATAAAATAAAGGCTGAAAGTTGCACAGCTAATGCCAATTGTCTTATTAGACCTAATGAAAATGTGACATAAAAGTGCATCACACCTTGAGCAGAATAGAGATGCAGCTTAGGATTATGAATTCAATTATAATAAAAGCCAATAGTTTTTTTGGTTGGCAATGAGCTAAAATCAATAGTAAAACAGCACCAGAGTCCCAGCATTGCAAATGTATTGAAAGTAAAGCAGATCCCATAGACGTACCTGAGAAGCTTGTACTAGTGTTAAAACTGCCACGCCAAAGAAGAGAAAAATATCCATAATCAGAAATGATAGAGCACCAACATGATGATTACCAGCATAGTTGATCCACTTCCAAAAAGAAGGTGGTGCAAGTGGATCGGTTAAAAGTCCTGCGAGCATCAAATTATTTTCTTTCAGCAGACTAGGCCACCAAAGAACCCAGAAAAAGTAACTTGAACGATAAGTTGAAGACAACTAACTTATACACATACTTGTAAGAGTAACTGCACCAGTGATCAACATTGCCAAAACTTCTAGAACAAGGAATGCAAAGAAATCCCACTTGTTTTTCTGGAAACAGAAATTGATAAATGATAAATCAGACTAAAATTGATCAATACGGAGAACTACATGTACACAAAGTGGAAAAGAATTGTTACAACCAAAAGCACAATATTAAGATTATGTCAAATTCTTTAATTATGATATTATCTGTGATTAAACATATTTCAGAACAGCCTAGGAAAGGAGAAAAGGCTGTTTATGATAACTCTGCCTAATATTAACACCAAAAATACTAGTGTGTCCATAATAAATTACAAATTTTAACTGGAAAATGGAAGGATAAACATGAAAAAAAAAATTTGATAAGTAACGTAAGAATACAAACATGAAATTAAATAACTCATCAGTGTCAAACCACCTTGCCAATACAATTGGATACCCAAGGGCAATGATGATCAAATTGTTCAACACAACGATCGCAAGTGGAACAATGCTTTGCACGGAGAGGCCTGACAATCTAATGACAGTGAAAAGGGACATCTTGTTAGGATATATTCAAAGTAAACAATAAGTTACACTGGCTATGAATGTCAGCAGGAGACTGCACCTTGCATGTTGCACAGAGCTGAGACCAATTCCCAGCTAGCAAAGCAGGATTATTTATCTCTATCTTCAACAATGGTTCCTAACAAGAGTAAGAAAATAAAAGTATCCACAATCAGTTGAAATTGAAAACCATATTCAAACTCAAATTCTAAATACAGTTTAAAAAAATAAATAAAAAATGCTGAAAGAATATAAAGAGACTCTGAAACAATGATATAAATGTTACTCAATCAGTGAGATTTACAACCGAAAGATGGTGAGTGAAAAAAAAGAACAATATGCAGTCTAATCAGTAAGAGATATAAGAACTAAAGGAGGCTGAATGAAAAAAGAATAATACTCACATCATCTTTCATGTTTTGTGGATCATGCACATTCATTCTAATGAAACCAGGATCCTTTCTGCAAAGGAAATAGAGAGATCAACCAAAAATTAAATAACATAAACCATGCTCCTTTCCCATGTCTAAACTACTTGCAGATATGTGAATTACTCATTCTAGCAGCACATCACCATAGGTTATATGCAGATGTGCAGGTGCATGTTAGTACATGGTCAATTTTCATAACATGCATAGACATGAACATTCAGTGTGATTATTCTTATTAAAATGAAAATTGGGTGATTATTAATGAAAGGGTAGCCATACTCTAGAGTTAATGCTGAGAAAATTCATTATCTTGGGTCAATTATAAACATCAAATCATTACTGAAAAGAAAGATTATGATGTCAGACAGCTGACCACACCAATCTCACTTCAATTAATACACTCAGCAAAGTGAAGGACAATAGACAATTAAATGCAAAGTTTGTTGGGCCAAAAAAAAAAAAACAATTGACTCAAAGAAAGAACGATAACTCACCCCAAAAAAATTGAGAGAGAGAGAGAGGGCCACCATGTTTGAAAACTAAGCATGACTAACATTAGGAACTTAAAGATTTCAAGTGAAAATGGGGGGAATAAAAGGAGACCAGCATCAATCACTGATATAACTTGACATAGCCAGTACAGATTCAGCTCATTCAGTTTCTAGCACTAACATACCTGCTACACCTATAAAACATAACTAGTCCCGCAGATGCCAAGAAAACACCTAACCATGCAAAGAGACCCGAGCCAGCGGTCAATTTTGGAAAATTTGATGCTGCAGCCAATGTGAAAAAACAAAGCACGGTTAGCATAATCATGACATGAAACAAATAGTTCTAATTTTTTTCACACAGGCTCAGGGTAAATACCAATGATGACAGATTGAGTATAAGTCACCAGTAGCAGAATTATTAAACACCAAAGTACAGGGGCAAGTCCTAATTTTGAAATTTTTCCAAGGCGGCTATTCCCATCAAAACGTTTGTCAAGGAGCCTTCTAGCATTTCCCTACAAAATAAGATACATCAACCATAAAGCTGCTGTTTCTTTTTTTTTTTCTTTTTCTTTTTAAATCAGAGCATAAAACATGTAGTATATTTCAGCAAATCTCATAAGCATAATCCAACATTCATTTTCAAAAATTCCCAACTTGGAAAGGAAAGCCTTTATAAGAGGACAATTATACAGGTAAAAAGTTAAAAGACCAAGTCAAGCTACCTCAAAAGCTAGTATTGTGAATCAAGTAAAAGTCTCTGTCAGTAATTGTCAGTGTCAAGTTAGAGACTTCAAAGATATGCATTCAGAATTACCTACATCAACCCATCAAGGGCAGAAAGAAGGTGGTGGTGTCAATATCAAAAAAGAAAGAAGGCAGTAGAGTCTGACAAGGAAATCAGATCTTTGAATACACAAAGGTTCATAAAAATGTTTGTTTTAAGTGTTTCACAAATCCATATCTAGAGCTCTTTGAATAATTCCAAAGTAAGAAAAGCCAGAAATCCATGGTCTGCAACAGTAACAAAGAAAAATAATAATAATGTCTTCGCATAGAATCTGAATATCTGATATTGATATAAATATAGAAATACCCCGGATGTTCAATTGTCAATAGAAGCATTCAGGCCCAAGTTTCCAGGAGATGAAAAACTTCCCCAAGATACCCAGGCCAGGGAGTGTATCACATTAAGGCCAAGTTCTAAAGTGTTTATAGGATCAATGTGATACAGAGAGACACCCATACACATTTGAAAACACTGGGATAGACAGACAGTAGAAACAAGGAGCATACAGAATTTCATTGCTCAAAAAACACTTGTTCATGCACTGAGGTGTAGAATTCTTGCTGAAAATTCTCAAGGAAGTTTAGCTGTCTGGGAAACTTGAATGCAAGTTCAGGTCCCAAAACAACCTTTATTCCGCCACAAAGTATTCTCATCATTAAAATGAGTTGACAACGAACACCCGGAGTCATGTAAGAAAGGTATAGGGAAAAAAATTATCTGTCAAAGTAACATTACTAACCAAATTTAAAGTGTTTTGGTTATGAATCACCTACAAGGAAAAAGGCAACTTGTCTGTGATTCTTATCAGAAGCGAGCTGTGCTGGCGTAAGTCCAGTGTTATCAGTCACTATCAAGTCTTCCTTCTTGCCAGCCTGTACTAACACTGTGCATGCCTCTAAGTTACCTCTGATAGCAGCCCAATGGAGAGGAGTGCAACCTAAAATTACCAAGAGAAAACAAGGTAATAGGTATAACGATTGATTTGTAAAAGTATATATTGCTCCTTTATCTATTTGACAAAGTAAAACAGTCTAGTGTTAAAACTTTAGAACTTAGCATGAGAACTTACCCTCTTTATCCTGGCGACCCCTATATGCATCCAGGAACAAAAGAAGACGTATAGAGTCTGCAAAACCTTTATAAGCAGCCCTAAAGTTCAGACAGAAAATAAATAATAAATTCCTCCATCTCAAACTGAGCAAGAAAATACAAAAAATCTTCTGCCATGGGAAATATATAATATGATTAAGCGTGGACTACAAATTATGGTGAAAGTACCATAAAGCAAACTTATCCACTGTACTACCATGCAATGTTTAGTAGCATCACAGTACATCACCAGTGAACAAATTAACAATATTAGAAAAAATATTTCATAGAGAGTAGAAAAACAAAAAATAATTTAATGGGATGCATGGAAGGTAGAACATGTGTGATGTATCATGTAAAATCACTTATGATAATATAAAGCAGCTTTCCATTGAAAATGATCAATTGTCATGCGCAAACTCATGCAAGGAAGAAAAAAAGGAGGAAGAAAATTAATTCGAAAACACATATTGAAAGAAGTCAAAAACAGGAGAAAAAGTATAATTTTACTCCTCTAAATATGGTTAAAAACCAAAATAGAGAGACATTTTAACATTTAGAAATGACATTCGCAAACTAAGTGAACTGTTACATCAGTGTGATAAAAAAAAAAAAAAAAGCAGAGCATGACAATCAATAAATTTTCATTTCGACATCAATAGATGATGCAGTTAAAATTCTCAAGTACCAGTGTAAAGGACTTCTTCCATCATTATCGGGAACATCAGGGTCAGCATTCCATTTGGAAACAATGTGATAGAGGAAAGCTGTCTGACCATATTGAGCTGCAACATGTGTTGACTGCACTCAAGTCAAAGATAAAGATAACTATTAATATGCACAGTCCAGAGTTTATTTTTTTGATAAGTAAAAAGAGATCTTTTTTTATTTAAAACAGTCCAGAAATGTTTGAGGGCCAAAGTATATACCAGTTAAAAGTATATAAATTGTGCCCAAGAGCCTAGAGGCTCAATGCCATTGGGAGATTCCCGGGTTCAAACCCCACCCCCTCTGTACGAAAAAGGTATTTAAATTGTGAACCTAGAATATAATCCAAACTAATAATACAGAAACTACACAAAGAGTCATTGGAGTTGTCCAAGATTTGTTACATATCAAACTGATAATAATAATAACAACAATAATAATAATCGAAAAAATGAAATTCAAAGTATAAAAAACTTAAACAGATGACCATGTTAATCCATCCTTCAACCATTGGGAGCATTACAGGAGCTCCTGTAATGCTCCCAATGGTGAAATCCTTTATTAGAATGCTCCCAATGGTGGAAGGATGCATTAACAGGAACAAATTAACAATATTAGATGCATAATTCTTTGATAGTGGGGGACTCACAAATGCTCCTGTAATGCAATTTTGTCACCTAATCTTTATCTTTCAGTACTTAATTTCATACGATTTGGACATTAATTTTAAATGCACATGATATTCTTTACTTTTTCTTATATTTGCAACACAATAAACTTTATGCTCATTCCATATTTCACATATTTTACCCATAGATCTGAATTTCTCCTACAAAAAGTATTCTTCCAGTATCTTTTTTTTTATAGGTAATAGAAACTTTATTGAGTAAAAAGAAGTACAAAATGTTCACGATGATGAACGCACTATACTTGAAACAAACACAGCCAAATCAGAAAGAAAAGCTAACAGATTGAAGGAAAACAGAAATAGAGTTACAACGCGTAAAACCCCAAACATGAGACCAATCAAACAAAGTCCCACTAATAGAAACTTCACCAGATCCAAAGGTCTCTCTCCACATCTTCAAAAATATGAGAATTACGTTCCTGCCAAATTAACCACATTAGACATGCTGGTACCATATTCCAAATACTTGAACAATGTTTCCCCAACCAGTTCCTCCAAGCAAATAGAAGAGAGGCTACATTCTTTGGCATTACCCACCGAACCCCAAACAAACACAAAATCTCACTCCATAAAGCATGAGCAAACTTATAGTGGAGCAAAAGATGGTCCACAATTTCTCCATCATATCGACACAGACAACACCAATTAACAAGGGTCTGCCCCCTTTTAATAAGATTGTCAATAGTAAGGATATTTCCCCATACCGCTGTCCATAAAAAGAAAAACACCCTTTTGGGTACCTTTATGCACCATATGCTCTCCAAGGGAAAGAAACAGAAGGAGGCTTTAGTAAAAAAATTTAATAAGACCTCACTTCAAAAACACCCTTCCAAGACAACCGCCAATTCAAGGTATCATCACCCTCACCCCTAGGTAGTTTGGAATAAATGAGCTCAAAAAATGTAAAAACTCCCTCCAATTTCCAATCTTGAAAAGCACGGAAGCCATATATTCTAACTCGTACTTCTCCCATCTGATGCAGGAGAAATCAAATCAGAAATCCAAGCTTCTCTAGATACAGAACACAAAAACAGATCCGGATAGAGATCCTTTAGGGGAATAGGCCCTCACCAAGGATCATGCCAGAACTGAATACGATGGCCCTTTCCCACCTCATACACCACATTTCTTAAAAAGCTTTCAGCACATATTCTTCTACATCCTACATCCATGAGTTCCTCTACCAACTTGAGTACACCAGCCCCCTCTAGCTTCTCAATATTTGGATGCTATAACCTAACGCCATAAACGATTCACTTCCCTCCCGAACTGCCATAAACATATACCAAACAAAGCTTGGTTAAATAACCCAATCTTCCTGATCCCCAATCCACCTACCTCCACCTCCACCAGCCAACACACCTTGTCCCAAGCAATCAAAGGATATTTAAAAACATCCTCCGACAACCCCCATAGAAAATTTCTCTGAATTTGCTCTACTCTATCTGCCACAGCTTGAGGGATATTTCGGTAAGGTCTGCCCGCTTTCGACAAATATAGACGTTTCCAGCAGAGTGGCATAAATAACCCAATATAGAATGCATTTTCTACTGCCAAGACAAGAAAAACAGCTTCCTCCTTTTGGTTCTGGAGAAAAGATAAGTAGAACGCCAATTCTCATACTGAGAAGTTACTAATGGCAATTTCTGAAGCTTTCTGTTGAAGACTCTAATACACAAGGAACTATGTCACTGACTTAAAGTTATTGTAAAACAAGTGCTACATTGGATCATAAACTACTTGCTATTTTTAGCACAACAATTAAGCACAGTCCTAAAGAAGTTCACATGATAAATTTTTTAAGAAATTAAAAAATAAGCAGGATCTACCTCTTACCTATGCTATGCAAGACATTATCCCTACCAATGATAGCAAGGCATCTACCAAAGGATACAAGTTTGAAAATCAAGAGCAGCATCCTAATGCTCAAGTCCATGGGTTAAATCAGATTCGTCTGCCGAAACGACAGTACCAGAAATAACACAGACTATTAGAAAACAGAATAGAATGCCCATTTGATGAGTGATTGGCTTACATATAAGCCTTGAATTATTTCCATACCCGTATATTCGTGGAACACATGCATGCAACAATAAATTATCATGCACTGGACCATGATGGATCCATGTCAATGCATCATTACATCTATAATATCCTCTAGCAGGAGGTCCAGGACTAATTTTTTTTGGGAATAAACAATGAAATTCTAACTTCAGAATTCCGGATAAAATATTTAAAAAAAAAAAAATTAATATTTAGGAAAGAACAAAAATAGTTAATGTCTAAAGAAAGAAGATAAGACCAACCTGATAGCCATTCATATCAGCAACATTGACCCGTGCACCCTCTTGGAGCAATACCTCTGAAGCTTGGATTGCACCCCGAACTGCACTCCAATGTAATGCAGTTTGCCCAGTTTGATCTGTTGCATTTACATCTCCGCCATTCTGCCAATTAAGAAAATCCAAATTAGAAGAGTCAAATGCTTTCTTTTTCCAAGACTTAATTAAATATATAAAGCTGAGCTAAGTTTACTTTCTGTCCACCAACAGACACAAAACATTGACCCCAAATCTGCTTCCATTTCTTTGCTTGATTTCCTCAATTTATCATCAGCTGAAAATTAAACATCCAAAATAACCAAAAACCAATCCAATAATCCATCAAAGAACCAAAAACAATGAACATGTTACTTCTATTATACACCAAGCGAGCTCAACTAAACACCAAAACTAATCAACTACAACCCCATTCAACAAAGACCCACATAAACAAAGCTTAACAACGTAGCAAGTGAAGCAAACCCAATTCATAAAACCCATCAAATAACCAAAAGGACACACAACACAAGACCTCAGTAATCACACTAAACAAAAATTAAAACAATAGCAACAAAACCTTAGTCCCAGATTTGCTTTTGAGGTTGGTGGATCCTCAACAGATTAGTCAAGGTTGGCCACAGGTATTCTTTTCCTTCATTCTATTCTATCTGAAGTCATATTCATTATTACTTCTTAATTGACATTTCATTTTTTACTACTTCAACTAACCTTTTTTTTAGTCTTCCTCTACCATTTTTCATTCCCTCAGCTTGAATCAACTCAAGCTTTCTTATCAGTACATTAGTCACTTCCCTCTAAACATAACCAAACCATCTCAAGCAGTACTCCCTCGTCTTTTTCATCAACAGGGGCCTCCCCTATCTTTAAACGAATTTCATACTTCAAAATCCTATCTTTCCTTGTATATTAACTTCCTCATTTCAGCTAAGCTCATTTTATGAATATAATTTTCCTTAACAGCCCAACATTCTGTACCATATATCATAGCTGGTCTTACAGCAATCTTATAAAATTTACCAAAAACAGCACTGCATCGAGACATAGTAAGTGAAGCAAAATGAACCCAATTCAGAAAATTCATCAAAACATCCAAAAGAACATGCATAAAAGATAACAAATTAATAAAGAAAAGCTCAAACCCATTGAAACAAAAAGAACCCAATTCAGAAAATTCATCAAACACCCAAAAGATCATACATAAAAGATAACAACTTAATAAAACAAAGCTCAAACCCATTGAAACAAAACAAATTAAGCAAAGAAAAGAGAGAGAGAGAGAGAGAAATGGGGAACCTCGATAATATACTGAGCAGCGGCAGTGCGGTTATTGAGGGCAGCCCACTGAAGAGCGAAGTAGCCGAGTGAATCGGGCTCCGAAACCGAGCAACCCTCTTCCTCCACCAATCTCTGCAGCTTCTCCAAATCCCCGTACGCGGCCGCCGTGTACACATCGTTTCGCAAGCTATCTTCCCCAACTCCATTGGCTACACCTCCGCCGCCCGAATCGGCGGCCAAGGCCAAAGCCGAAGCCGAAGATGATGCTTGGTCACGAGACTCGACCTCTTCAACGACCTCGATCTCCGACGACATTTCTCTACAAAGCCCAAAAATAATTTTGATACAAATTAATATAGGAATTGGATTTCGTTGACTTTGGAATTCCCTATTGGGCAATGCTACAGAGGAAGAGAGAGAGATTTGGGTCTTCGTCGCCTTCCGTTTTGACTGAGAGAGAGAGAGAGAGAGAGAGAGAGCGGAAGAGAGATAAAAGGAGAAGGCAGGCCACTTACCTATGAATTTCCGTAAAATGACAATATGAAGAATGATGAGTATGTCACCGCAATACATACAGCACTGGGCCACTGGCTACAAAATATGGCTACATTCTTTTTCTTTTCTTTTTATGATATATTTGATTTTATTATATTGGCTAATGCTAGGTCACAACCTATTTTTCATTTTTACAAGCAATTGAACTTCTAATTAGTTTTTTTGGGTTTAACCTTTACCTACACCAAAAACTGATGAATATCTTAATCTGATAATAAAAAATTATCATTAGGAGAGGATGTCATAAGTTAAAATTTTCTATAAAATAAAAAAATATTGGTTTTCATCTAGCCCACCATTAACATCATTTTTACTAATAATCACGCGTCACATCACCAATTTGTAAAAATTTTTATAAAAAAATTTATATCTCTGGCATTACTCCTTATTATTTTAAGGTAAGCTAATGCCATAAACACGCAGTAGTTAAGGTGCATTAAATGTTTTATTAAATAATTTTTTATTTTTTAAAAAATAATAATATTTTTATTTATTTTTTAATAAATAAAGTTATATTGTCCACGTATATTTAAAAAGGAAAAAAAATTTTACAATAACATATTATTTTATAATATTTTTACAAATTATTGTTGTGGCAAATTTTTATTAGTTCTCTTTTGAATTCACTACTAACATCATCTTTTCATTTACCAATAATTATTCGTCACATCAACTGTTTGTAAAAATTTTCATAAAATAATTTGTTGTTTTAGCATTTTCCAAGAAAAAAATACACATAATAATAATGAATTTATGCGTACAAGCCAATAAATCATTACCAAGTGTGTTCTATTGTTTGACAATATGCATTACAGCTCATAATTGAGCATTTATTAATCTAAAACTAGTCTCCTTATGGCACTTGTTGACAGGGATAGTAATGGGGCAAGGTGGGGTCGAAGGATGGGGTCTTCACCCTTGCCTCGCATGGTTCTATCTTATCCCATCCCCACCTTGCCCCACACAATGGTGCAAATTGCCTTGCCCCATTCCCATCCCTTAGAACTTCGCAAGGCTATTTCATATTAATTTGTCACACCCTTGTTGCACCTATTACAATTTTTTTATTAAAAATATATATATATATATTTCATTAATATAAATATACTTGAAATTACAATTAAATTTATTATATTAAATCAAACTAATTTTTAGTAATGAATTATCCAAATTATTTAACAAAGACAATATCACATAAAATAAAAGAGTCTTAATATTTATGCATTTAAATATTTAGTAATACAAACCAAGCCTTTAACACTAATAGAGCGAGGTGTGGTAGGGCTAACAAGACTAAGCATATCCTTGCCCTACCCTAGGGTGTGGGAAAAAAATATTGCCCATTTCCTACTCCATTACCATTGCAGGGCTTGGAAAACCTACTTAGGGCAGGGTGGGGGAAACCTATTCCGGACGAAGCGGGGTGGGATGAGACTAAAAAGCCTAAACCTATCCCCACCCAACCCCAGAGTGCAGGGGAAAAATCGTGCCCCATCCCCACCCCACCACAACTATATGGTAGGGAAAAATTGTCATCCCTACTTGTTAAACAAGACCCTTGATTTTAGGCTAGAAGTTTATGGTCCATTTATTTTTCTTTTTTAAATCTAACATAATTGGTCACAATCTATTAACTCACCCTAATTGAAAAAAAAAAAAATCAAAATCTGAGATTTTTGGACTAACTAGATCACATATTGTTAGGTTCTAAAGAATTAGGAACTAATGTATTAGAACTTCATTATGTATATGTTGGCAAACCATGATCAAAACATTCAGTCTAGATTTAGGCTGCTCAAAGTGTGTTTATGTGTAAAGTTGGAATCGAGTGTACTGCAGGATTTAATGTGTAAATTTGCAAAGCTCAATCGATCGAAACTCGTGCAGATTGTTTTTCTGCAGAATTTTCCAACTCAAGCCCAAGCCTGTATGATGTGTAGGGTTTTATGTTTTGCTTCTAGTATAAAAATAAAAATAAAAAATAAATAAAAAAATAAAATAAAAACCCTAGTCGCGTTTAAAGGTTGTTGACATGCTATGCATATAAATCTCCTGTGAGATCTAGAGGTGTTTGGCTTCATACATACTTAGGGTTATTAAGATCAGAATTGATGTTGAGAGCTTGGTGATCACTTCAGTTGCTGTATAAAGAACTTAAAGAAAACACAAATGGGAGTGCTAATGGTTGCTATGAATCCAAGAAAGAAATAATTCATGAGCTCGGAGCTATCACGTGGTTGTAGTAGTAAGTTTTTTACTCGAGATAGCAATAGAATGTTAGTGGTTTAAGTCGCTATTGTAAAACTTCAATTCCTTCATAGTGGATCTGTTTTACCTTCAGGATAGCTAGGTTAAATCCTCCCCAAGTTTTTTGCCGGTTTGGTTTTCATAAGTTATCATATCGTTGTGTTCTTTATTTTCCGCATTGTTTACTTGATATAATTTATTTGTGTTAATCTAGACTTGAATAATTTATCTGAGTAATCACTTGGCTAAATATCTAAGTTAATCAACTTGTGTTTTAAGGAGTCTAAAAACGTACACATATAATTCTCAATTTTCAAGTGTATTAGATTTTTTTTTTTTTACTAATTTTTATAAATACAAACACATCATTTTTTTTAAAAATTATCTTGTGGGATAGTCATGTAAGACATTTCTCTTCCAATATTTGTAGGTCTTACACATGTAGATACATATGTTGTGAAAGAACTATTTTATGAGATCATGAGATACCTTCCTAGAAATTGTACTCTATCTACCAATTCTCCAAGAAATTAAAACCACAAAATTCACTATGACTATATTTCTGGGAACAAACTCCAAGCAAATCTAAAGTGCACAAATACAAGTTATGTCTTGGAATTGAAGACAATTCCAAATCCACTTTGTTTACGAACAAGGAAGCTATAAGTAATGCAACTATGAATCTTATGGAGAGTTCAATCCTGGATGCCCATAAATCCTATTGAAAAAAAAAAAAAAAAAAACCCCATAAAAGGACGCAATTCGAGAATTAAAAATACATTTCCAAAATTATTTTTTTTAAAGAAATAATACCAATGTTTCTGTTACATCTTATTTACAGCACACTTGGATTACAATTAAAGTGTAATGTTTTTGTTACATTACACTATTCTCTCTCTCTCTCTCTCTCTCTATATATATATATATATAAATATAAAATGAAAAAATTTAATTAAAAAGATTGAACACAATGAAAAAAACTTAAATATAATGAAATTAGGTAAGCAGGAGAAAGACAAGGAACAATTGAAATAAGAACAAAATATATAGCAACTAAAGATATTAGTCCGATAATAAGTAATAACTACCACTACCACTATCTGAATAAGAGGGACATTATAATTCTCCTGAACATGATTCTGGTGGTGATAATAGTGATGGCTCTGAAGCCGATGAAGAAAGCAAGTGAGATTGAGATATTTGAGCACAATATTTCTTCAAAATATGATGTAAAGACGGGTCTTCAAAGCGCGCAAACACAGTCGAGGCACAATATTTATCAAACTCTTGAATAGCTTGACAACAATCTGGCTTCAAAGAAATGAAAGAATGTTTTCGGGTCCAAAAAGCATGGTATATCTCATGCATGCATGTTCTTCCTTCATCATCATCAAAAGCTGAAAAGCAGTTCTTCACTTTGGGTTCCAATGGTTGCAATGCCATAGGGTGCACATGAGATCGAGGGAACCGAGGATGTAAACATGGATAAGATCGTTGGGGTGTCCATTGTTGGTCTTCATGATCATCACTACTTGTAACACACCTAGCCATGCTGTGTGTGTATGTGAAAGTGAAACATGTGGCTAAGCAAACAAGAAATAAAGCAACAACTAATCCTTTGTTGTTCATCATGGTTTAGGTCTAAACAAAGGTATAAACTTTCAATTAAGAGTCTACTTTTTCTCTTCTGATGATGAGTGATTATGAAAATCGGTGAATTATAATGATATATATATATATATATATATATATATATATGGCTATTTATATTTTATATAGAGTATAGAAGACAAATCCAATTGCATTGCACTACAAGTAGTACACCTTATGAGACTTTTAATATAACTAAAACTCAATTTTTAAATTCATATCCGATTCTTTCCTTTACCCCCCCGACTTTAAAATTCACTAATTTGTGTTTAACACAATTTCTAAATCAATTTATTTTTTCATTCATAAAAATAGACTATTTTATAATTTATAAGCCATTAACCGTGAAACAAACACTTTTTTTTATTTAAAAAAAATGTATAGTAGCCTGTTTTAGCGTTTAACCATGATGTGGTCTGTCAATAAGGTTTTTTTTTTTTTCAATTCATTATTATTTTGGATAAAGTTTAGCCACATATTTAGAAAATCTAACTGTTAAGTTGTATGTTCTTTACTCTCTTAATACACATATCAAATTTTGTGTCAATCAGATATTATTTACTATATGATCTATAAGCTTATATTTTATGTATAATTTTAAATTACAAAAACTTGCAATTGAAACAATTTATTAATAACATATCTATTGATCTTTAATTTTTGCAAGCACGGAGGTTATAAGAAAAATATGTAATCCAATAGTGAATTTGTCAAAATTCACCTCCAATAAAAAGATATTAAAGTTGTAGCCTTAAATTATAATCAATTTTATAACTAAGTTTTATACTATTATTTTTATTTATATCTTCTATTGATTATTATTATCTTTTAACTTTTTTTTAGATAAATAGCAGAAATTATCTTTTAAATTTGAAAAAGAAGGTAGGATACTTAAAATAGAATTGTTTCTCTCTTTCTTTTAAAACTACAGATTAGAAAGAGTGTTAGTTTGTATTGTATTAATTATCCTTATCAGAGTTCTAATTATAACAAACAATATCAATTGTGGGGCCGGAAAATTTGTGGTCCCGGCCCACTTTATATTAGGGCCCAAGGCCCAGGCCGAGGAGACCTATTGTCGAGAACGCATAATGAAAGCCCTAAAAAGCCCAAGGATGTGGCCGAGGACAATCTCAGGCTCAGCATCCCACAAGACACCTAAAGGAAGAAGGACGAGTTTAATGCAGGGACAAGACAAGTGAAAAAGCTGCCAATACTGTAATAAAGAGCTCTGCGTCAGACAGACCCATGCTCTTCACCATGCTATTCAACTTTTACGTCTACTCCCAACCACTTTAGGTATGGGCTGATAGGACAAGTCCCCATGCCAGAAAGTAAAACTTACACGTGGACATTGAAAGGGAAGTAACTACTAATATAAAAGGGAAGAAGAACCAAGGGAGAGGGGAGCCCCCAAGAGGGAGAAATCCTACAAAAGGGAGAAGGGGAAGGATACTACGCTCCTCGAACGTGGTCCGAGGACTTAAACCCTACAAGCCGCACCGACGGAAGGCTTAGCTAGTCAAGCCAAGTCCACCTTCGTATAAGCTTCCATAAAAATCACGACTAAACCGCTGTCCGGTGACCAAGGTCCAGCCTTTCAAACCCACACTCAATAAATTATATTGTTTGAACCCTTTACATACGAGCCCAATGTCATTCTTGGGTCGTGAATAATCGTGTCCCTACATCAATAATTGTTTTTACGCCCTTTCCAAAAAAAATATTAGCTAGAATGTGGATAAGAATTTAGGAAAACGAATTGCCATATTTTTGGATTGAAACCAAGGATGTCAATACCGTACCGGAGGCCGTACCGGTTTGGTCACCGGTACGATATATTTCGGATACCGGTCAATACCGGTGTACCGTTTCGGGTTTACCGCTATTTTTTATATTTATAAATATAAATATATATATATATATATATGTATGTATGTGTTTGTGTATATATATATTATAATAAATATAAAAGTTTACCATAAAACATTTCCTCAATTTAGAACTAGTTATTCATGGTTTTAGACTTTAGTATCAATTAAAAGGGAAAAAAAATAAAATAGAAAGCTTAAAAGTTACCATTGCATACTAAGAAAACAAATAATACTAATAAGTTAATACAAATAAGTTACCATTTTGTCCTAACAAAAATTCAAAAATTACAAAACTTAAAAAAAAAAAAAAAAAACTATTTTCTGTACCGGCCGGTACACCCGGTACCGGCCAGCATTGCCCGAAATTGGCCGGTACAGCCGGTACGGCCGGTATTTTTTCCGATACGAAACAGGGGGGTCGAGTGTACCGGATTGCTGGCCGGTACGGTATATTCCGTACGGTACGGTATTGACATCCATGATTGAAACACGCATAATAAACCTGTGAGCTGGTTTTTTTTTTTCTTTAATTTTTTATGAGAATTGGTTTATCTTTTAGGATGACAGTCATTCGTGGGCAACATTATCCAAGCATGTGGATCTCACTGGTTTAATCTTCCATTGATACATGCCCAGATGGCCGGTGGGTACCTTCATTTCCTGCTCCGCACTTGTCTAACATTTTTGCACTATGTCATTTACTGAGGCTGGTCATGGCGATCATTCAATAATAAATGCGACCCCTATTAAGAAGAGACATCTATTTAATGCTAAGGTGAATGTTACTAAATAAGTAAATATAGCCGAGTTGTTGGATTCAGGCACCATCCTCTCTAGTTCGAGGTTGGTGTCCCATCGGCTAGATACTAGTATGCAGCGAAGGGCATGGTCGAGTTGAGTCCAAGGTCCCTTAGTGGACAATGAAGGGCATGCATGGTTGGGTTGGAGCCTTGGAGGGAGGCCAAGGTCCCTGAGTGGATTTGACCTTCTTCCTTTACAATGTTTGGTCAGCCCACATTGTCATTATCTTGGCGGGGCCCTGATCCTTTGTTTCTTTCACCCCTTCTTCATGGGCTAAGGGTCTGTGAGCCTTGTGTGAACAAATCAACGCTCTACAAAGACCTTCTCAGAAATCGCACTCCAACTACCAATTCTCCAAGAAATTCACTATCCAAAAATCCTAATGAAAGGGGAAAAAAATAAAAATCATAGAGGTACACAATTTGAGAATATACAGTTCCAAGTTTTTTTTTTTTTTTTTTTAAAGAAATAGTACCAATGTTTTTTAAGCAAAAGGGCTTAAATTCTTCCATTTAAATTTTCACAAGTGAGAATAATGGTCTGTTTGGAAGTTTAGAGAGGGAAGAGAGTAGATGAGGAAAGTAGAGGGGAATGGTATCATCTACCTTGTTTGAATGTTTTTAAAATTAGTTAGGGGGAATGGAGTAATTAACCATTCCTCTTGTTTGAATGTTTTAAAAATTAGGATGGAAATTAGAGGAAATGATTTAAATGGACAAATTTACTCCTGTTTGAAAATGGACTTGCAACATTAGTATATGATTAATTTGTTAGATTAAATAATTATTTAATCAAACATTCTCATTCCATTAAATACCACTAATAAAAGTATAAAACTACTATTAACTATTATAAAATAATTTTTATTACCTCAAAAAAATTATAATAAAAATAAAAATAAATTCAAAAATTCAAAACCCAAACAAAATTCAAAAATTTGAAACCCAAACAAAACCATGAGCTCCACAGGAGGTTCAACATAAAAGAGGAACAAGCTCATTTAAGAGCATCTTCAACTGTGTAGGCAAAAGCATAAAATTCTCTATAATAGAGAATGGGACCATAAAAACACTCTCCAATGGATTGTCTATACCAGGAAATTTTTTTGGCTCATGAACAGTAGCTCATCAAGTCTGATGAGCTACTATTCATTCTTCAAAAGTTTTTTTTTTTTTTTTCTATTATAATAATCAGGTGGTGAATAAAAAAAAATGTTGGAAAATGTGTAGTTGTTAAAAAAAGAATAAATAATGAATGAAGAAATAATATTTAAATGAGATAGAGAATGAGATAGAGAATTTGTTAGAAAGTGTATTTGAAAAAGTGAGTAGATAAAAGGTAAAAGTCACTATTCATTCTCCAAACAGTACAAAAATTTGATGAATTTGCTGGAGATGCTCTAACGTTGAAGCACTTCAACAACAACATCAACAACAGCAGAAACAACAGCAACAGTCGTCGTCGTCACCGGCACAGCCACTGGTTCAGAACATGCGCTTGAGTTTTAGTTTCGACGACAACACTGTTTACAAGCCCCTCTCTCCCGCAACAAACGCCGCAGGTACGACAATAGCAGCAGCAACAACATTACCAACTTACCAACTTGATGGTGGAGGTGGTGGTGGGGCTGTGAATGTGAATGTGAATATGGGGAATATGAGTGGTGGAGAGCAAGCTAATAGGAAAAGAAGGAGACCCAGAAAGTATGGTCTAGATGGGTCTATGGCTTTGGGTCTCACTCCTACGGCTCAGCCTGTACCTATAGCTCAGACTCAGTCAAGTGGTGGAGGTGGGTTTTCATCTCCTCATCCAGCTCCAGCTCCTCCTTCGGCTCCAGCATCGCTTCCTTCTAGAGGATCAGCGCCACCCACTTCGTTCAAGAAAGCTAGGGGCAAACTGCCTGGTTCTAATAGCAAGAAGCACCAATTGGAAGCTTTGGGTACTTATTTTTTGTTGAATCTATATTTGGGTTTGCTTTTTAAAGTTTAAAGCTTTACCGGGTTTTTTCTTTTATGTTGTTGTCATGTATAGTGTGTGTGTTTGGGTTGTTTTTGCAAAAATTGTGTTTGGTTTGTAAGAAAGCACCGGGAAGATTTGTCATTTGTAGTGTTAAATTTTCTCAAGAAACAAATAAAGATTATTTATAATCAGTTTGTAATTTTATTAATTTAGAAATGGTAAATTGAGGAATTCATTTGGTCAATAATTTATCTACTCTGCTCTCCTTCCAAATCTCTCTAATTTTGGAGAATTAAAAATGGGGGGTTAGAGGTAGTTGAAACCCCTCCCTCTCATTCCTTAAAAAACTTTCAAACAAGGTAATTGAATTACTCTCCCTCCCTTTACTCTACTCCCCTTCCTTTTTTAAACCTCCAAACAGGCCATAAGTGTTAGAATTGTGTGGTTAAATGATTAAATTTATCATATTCCAATAGCTTAACAATTGAACAATATACACCCAAAATTTGATATTTACCAATTTTTATAATCTCACTTTTTGGCAAGATTTTTTTTTTTTTTTTTTTTAAGTTACAACAATGAAAAGGGGATATTATCTCATAAGTTAAGATGAAATATCAACTAAACAACATCACATTACATTGCTCTCTCTCTCTCTCTCTCTCTCTCTCTCTCTCTCTCTCTCTCTCTCTCTCTCTCTCTCTCTCTCTCTATATATATATATATATATGATATGAAGAGATTTAATTGAAAAAAGATTGAACACAATGAAAAGATATTAAATAAATTGAAATTAGGTGGCCAAGAGAAATATAGCTATATAAGGAATAATTGAAATAAGAACAACATATATAACAACTAAGATATTCTACTTCACTAGTAAGTAAGGAGTAACTACTACTATGACATTATAATTCTCCTGAAGATTGTTCTGGTGCTGATAGTGGTGATGGCAATGGTTCTAAAGACGATGATGAAATTAGGTGTTGTATTGATAATGATAATGGGTTAGAGCATCCACAACAGTGGAGCTAAAAATTTAGCCTTTTAGCTCCACCAAAAGTTATTTTATCTATTTTACCTACACACATGCTGCAGCAGTGGATCTATTTTAACTTTCAACACAAAAAAATAATATAAACATCACAATAAAATAATATATCCCCTACAATAAAATAATATATCCCACTACCCAAAAAACATCCATAGCACCAACCACAACCACCTCTACCATCAGCCACAGCCACAACCACACCCACAACCACCACCACCACCACCATCGGCCACAACCACCACTCTACTTTGGCAACCACAACACAACATAGAAAAGAAAAATAAAATAAAAACAAAAACAAAACCACAACCACAATCACAACCCCATCACCACCAGTCACCACAAACCACCAGCCATGACAACCAACCATGACAACCACAACCACAACCCACTGCCACTGCCACAATCACAACCATAAACCACAAAACTCATAGCCAAAATACACAAAACCCATTGCCAAAACCAAAATCATCCACCACTACCATAACCAAAATCCACAAACCCACTGTCAAAATCATCCACCACCACAGCCACCAAAGCCATATGAAAATACATAAAAAAAAATTAAAAAAAAAAAAAAAACCCTCAATCACAGCAAAGAGAATAAAGAGATGGGCGGCAACGGTGGCTTGAGGCTCGAGGAGGATAGTGTCGACGTGGTCTGATCGGCGAAAAAGAAGTGGGTCTGAGGCAAATGGGTCTAATCAGCGTTGGGTGAGCGTTGGGATGGAGGACTGGGCGGAGGCGTGGGTCGGAGGCATGGATCGGCAGCTTAGGGCTTGGGTCGGCTTGGGCCAGTGACGTTGAGGTTAGCGGAGGCGTGGGTCAGAGACGTTGAGACAAAGAGGTGAGAGTGACTGAGAGAGAGAACCACTTTTATTATTTTAATCGAGTCTGGGATTAAAATAATTTTTTTTTTTAGCTCTCATGAACAATGCACATCTATCTATAGATGTGCACTGTAGCAATGGAGCTAAAAAAAAAAAAAAATTTAGCTCCACTGCTAGAGCATGCTTTTTGTGGTTGAGGAGCTAAAAAATACCAATATAGCACCACTGTTGTGAATGTTCTAAGTCTTTAACCGTGTACTAAAATAAATAAAAAGTCTTTAACCATGAAAACATTTTTTTTTAATTATATAGTAGACTGTTTTAGTGTTTAACCATGATTCGATTTGTCAATAAATTTTTGTTTCTTTTCAATTCATCTATACTTACTATTATTTAAGGGGATTCCCCTATTTGGATTCCTCATTTTTTAGTTCAAAAATGCCCCTATACCTCTATGTTTAAGTAGAGACAAAATTAAAGGACAATCTGGTAAAAATGCAATCCTAACTCTCACTAAAATATTGCCTAAAAAATAAGATCACTCTCCTATTAATTTTCAAATTGATTTATTTACTTATAAATTAGATTTTCAAAATAAAAAATTTATATATATAAAATAAAAAAACACAGTTTTTTTTTTCTACAAAATAGGACCACTAAAATAAAAAAAATAAAAAGCCTCATCAGATTATTATCTTCTATTGATTATTATCTTTTAACTTTTTTTTAGTTGAATAGCAAAAATTATCTTAAATTTTTTTTTTTTTTTGAAAAAGAAGGCAGAGTACTTAAAATAGAATTAAGGAAAACGAATGTTTCTCTCTTGGTTTTTTTAAACGATACATTAGAAAGAATGTTGGTTTGTATTGTGTTAATTATACTTATCAAAGTTCTAATTATAACAAACAATATCAATAATTTTTTTACGCCCTTTCCAAACAAAATATTAGCTAGAATGGATACAAATTTAGGAAAACGAATTGTTATGTTTTTGGATTGAAACACACGCATAGCAAAACCTGGGAGCTGTTTTAAAAAAAAAAAAATTATATGAGAACTAGTTTATCTTTTTGGATGACAGTCATTTGTGGGCAACATTATTCAAGCCTGTGGGTCTCACTGGTTTAATCTTCGATTGATACATGCCTGGTGGGTGCTGACTGGTACTACCCATCTCTATTTCCTACCATGCGGTTTTGCATTATGTCAATTAGTCATTCAATAATAAATGTAGCCTCATTATGTGGGGGCATTTATTTAACGTAGACGTTACATCTATTTAATATGGAGGTAACTATTCTCTTAGTATACCAAAATTGGCGTCCCATTAACTAGATACTAGTATGGAGCGACGGGCATGGTTGGATTGGAGGCCAAGGTCCCTGAGTGAACTTGACCTTCTTCCTTTACAATGTTTGGTCAACCCACGTTGTCAGTATCTTGGTTGGGTCTGATCCTTTGTTTCTTTCTCACCCCTTCTTTATGGGCTAGGGTCTGTGAGCCTTGTGTGAACAAATCGAGCTCCACAAATACCTTCTCAGAAATCGCTCTTAGACCATCCACAATAGTGGTGCTAAATAGCTATATTGTCAAGAAGCTAAAAACATTTACCTTTGGCACCACTACTGCAGCATGTATTTTAAGTATTAGTGGTGTAGAAGCTAAAAATAATAATAATTCGTCGGCCAACTCGCCTACTGCTGAGACCCATCTCCCCATGCCCCATCGCCAATCTATTCTATTGGATCTTCATCTTCATATGTTCTGTTGGAGCTTGATTTTTGGGTTTGTCTTCAATTTGTGCTGGGTTTGTGTTTGTGTTTGTGTTGGGTTTCTGCCGACCCACCCCTTCCGCTAACCCAACTCGCCAACCCACGTCATGTTTGTGCTGTGTTGGTGATTTTTGATTTTGTTTATGATTGGTGATTTTGTTTGTGATTAATGATTTTGTTTAGTCTAGATTGAGGATTTGGGTTGGTGGTTTTTTTTCCCCCCTGCTGTGGACTGTTGGTGGTGATGGTGGTGGTGGATGTTTGTGTTGCATTGGTGTTTTTTTTTTTTTTTTTGCTATGGAAGTTTTTATTATTATTCTAATGAGTTATTTGCATTATTTTAATCAAATAGTTAAAAATATAGATCCATTGATGTTGGGTATGAAGAGGTAAAATAGATAAAATGACTTTTGTAGGTGCCAAATAACTACATTTTTAGCTTTACTACTATAGATACTCTGCCAATTCTCCAAGAAAAATTCACTACCCAAAAATCCTAATGAAAGGGGAAAAAAAATCATAGAGGTACCCAATTTGAGAATTAGCAATACAGTTCCAAGTTTAAAATCATATGGTATTTTTATAATCTTACTTTTTGGCAAGATATTTTTTTAAAGTTATGCCCCTCTCTCTCTCTCTCTTTCTCATACGAAAAAAAAAATAATTGAAAAAGATTGAACACAATGAAAAGATAGCTTAAATGAATTGAAATTAGGTGACCAGGAGAAATACAAGGAACAATTGAAATAAGAACAAATAAATGACAAGATATTCTACTCCACACTTTTTGATGAACAAGATATTCTACTCCACACTAGAGCACCCACATCAGCTCGTGGATAACTTTGCAAAATAGAGAAAAGTAACAAATTTTACACAATCTCAGCAAAAAAACACCCATATCAGTGGATGTAAACTTGTGTATAAATGCAAGTTGCTACAGTACCCATGCATATTTGCACGGGCACTATAGCATGTGTATATAATTTTTTAACAAAATTTCCTCTCTCCTCTCTGTACCTAACTCTCAGCTCCCTCTCTCTCTCAGGTGCACAACTCTCTCTTTCTCTCATCTCACCCATCTTTCTTCCTCTCATCAATCTTTCTTCCTCTAGCTTCCGCCAATCGCCACCGACGTCGATCGCCATCGCCGTCGATCACTCTTTATTCTTTTGTTTCTCGTTGTTTTCGAGTTGAATGGGCTTGATCAATGGGTTTCAGGTTGAATGTCTCTCGCCATCGCCATCGCCACCGCTTGCCTTTAGAGGTGTCGATCTTGTTTCTCATTCTTGCCATCGCCACCGAAAGCGTCGATCTTGTTGCTCAAGGTGAGGCATCGCTCTTGATAAATGAGTTTTGATCCATTTTGTTGGGTTTGTTTATCTGGTTTTCTACTGATGGGTTGTGTGGATTCTGGTGTGATACCGATGTGGATTGTGGGTAAGGGTGTTCACGGTGCGATACAATGCGGTGCGATTTAGCTAAAACCATAACTATATCGCACCTTATTTTTGAGGTCACATGTGTGGTGTGATGTGGTACGATTTAAAGTTTAGCCAAAACCATAACCGCACCACACCTCATTTTTACGGTCACATATGCGGTGCGGTGTATAAGATGTAGTTTGAATGATTTGAAATTGATATATATTTCAAATTTTGGGCTTTTTCTACCTAGCCCGAAACTAATTTTTCCCTTTATTTTGGTCCAAGTTTTAAACTATTGAGCTAATTTTTCTTTATTTTGGGCTAGCTTTATTAATCAACACTTGCTAGGTTTATCAAACTTTTTTTTTTTTTTTTTTGAAAACTAGAGTTATTAAACTATTAATAATATATTAAATATTAAAAATAATTAAATATATTAATATATAGAGAGGGTGCGGTGCAGTACGATTTGTGCGGTTTTCTTATTATAAAACCGCAAACTGCACTGCACCATGCGATGCACTATTACTTGCGATGCGGTGTGATTATGCTATTTTGCAGGCGGTTTTGGTGCGGTTTTTGCAGTGCAGTTTATGCAGTTTGGTGAACACCCCTAATTATGGATGTGGGTCGATGGCAGTGTGGCAAAGAAATGAATATTTTATTTGAATAAATGTGTATAATAGACAAACTGATGTGGGTGTTTTGTAAAAATAAGCGTGTAAAATAGAAAAAGTAGGTTTTAGATGTGCAAAATGGAAAAACTTATGCACGAGCTAATGGGGATGCTAATAAGTAATAACTACTACTTTGACATTGTTGAAGGCTAAAATTTCACATTCCATGAAAAGTAAAGAAGTCACAATTCAAGCAGCAAGAAGAATCAACATTAAGGCCCTATTTATGTTCAGATTTCCAGCAAAAATGTCATTAAAAAGTCCAGCAAAATTCAGTGAAAAAACTGGGCCGGGATACCCAGAGGCTGCTAGACGCCCGGGATCCTCAGGTAATGTAGGACAGCTTCTGTAGGATTGAGACAACTTAAGAAAGGTACCACGAAATACAAGAAATGAAGAACAGAGATGTCCTTCTCAAGTACCCATTGGTGCAGTAAAGAATCAGAAAGTATAAAGCAAACATTCATGAACAAAGGAGCTGTACCACAAGGAACCAAGAATGAGAAAATTATACGTAGAAGCAACTGGAAGAGAACTTTCAACCCAGCAGTAAAAGATTCCAACTATTTGGGAATAATGACAACAAGGAAATAACACCGACAGCTAAGTCTGGAAAATGAGAAACCTTGAAAGAAGAGAGATTGAAGGCTAATTGCTGAGGACGCCCCGGAATGGAAAGTCAGCAAATGACTTTTAGAGAAACAACAATAAAAGATGAAAACTATGAGAAAAAAGGAAAGAGACCAGCCCTTGAGCAACTGTCACAGCACGAGTTCTGAGGGGCAAAAGAGAGAAATCATTAGTACCATGGAGCCCTAAAAAACACACTATAAAAGGAAGAGAAAACCCATGTTGAAAAGGGAGAGGATTTTCAGTAGGAAGAATATCATAATAGAGTCATTAGAACTCTGTAAAATTTAAGAAAAACAGAGGAATGTCTCTCGGTATCCCAGAAACAGCCACTATAGCACATACTTTGATTCAAAAGGATTCAAACTTTGCAAGTCTTAGAGGCTTAAATAGCCATCAAAGTCTGTAATTTTTGAACTTATTTGAACCTTGTATCACGTCTTAGTGAGCACATTTGTAATCCACAATCAAGAAAAATAATGAAATATCTCATATTGATTTGAGAATTTCTAACAATTACTTTGCATATTTCTTTACTGTTTCTTGCTGCTCAATACATATATATTCTTGCTTGTAAAGCTGAGTCCCTGCCCAAGCAAAGCCACTCAGACTTAAGTTCCAAATCCCACAAGTCTTGTGCAAAAGTATAAGTCTGTGAGAATTGGGACCAGGATCCTCGTGGCTGAATCATTCTCATGAAATTCATTTACATATATGTATATGTATTAATATATATATATATATATATATATATCATAATCTAAGAAACTAACAATTATTTGAAAATATGTGCATTGTATAGTTGTTCTTGTGTAAGACCTATAGAGGTAAAAGGAAAGGACAAAACTCCATTGCATAACAAGCATGGAGAAAGATTGTATAGTGCAGAGAACCAGAGATTCTGGGTTCTTACAGGCCTCATTCGCCCCGGGATCCCACGACAGTACGTTCTGGGATCCCACGACAGTACGCCCGGGGTACCAAGTAAATGAATTCTTTAAAATGTTTATTCGATAAAAGATAAGCTTTAAATATTCTATTTCAATCTCTTTCTCATTGTGAATATTATGAACATCTATTTTACTTGTTTTGTAAGAGTAAAGGATCCTTTTATGATACTAAAACACTTATAATGTTATTTTATTGCTTAGGAGGAATCGCATTTTTGCCTTGAGAAGATTTATGTGACTTACGCACAACTTGGTTCGTAATCAGCCCCCATTTAGCTACGGTGAACCAAGCCCAGTCCACCAAAATACAACTATTTGGCCCAGGATCCTTGGGCCTGCGTGCTAAAGAAAAAAGCACTCTCACAGACATTATAATTCTCCTAAAGATTGTTCTAGTGCTAATAGTGCTGATGGCAATGGTTCTAAAGACATAATGAAAATAGGGCATGGTGTTGATAATGATAATAGTGACGGTTCTGAAGGGGTCCAGTTGCAATGCTAGATAGGGATGGCAATGGGGCAAGGCAAGTCCGAAGAATGGGGTCTTCGCCTTGCCCCGCATGGTCTTGTTTTACCTTATCCCTGCTCCGCATGATGGGAAAAATTTTCTTATCCCATCCCCACCCCTTGAGGCCCCACGAAACCTTGCCACACCCCATAAAAATCTACTTCTTTTAAATTGGCCCACAACTATTACAATTGTTTTTAATAAAATCTGTTTCATTAATAAAAATATACTTGAAATTACAAATAAATTTATCCCATCAAATCAAACTAATTTTTAGCAAAAATTGAATAATATTATTAAAGTGTTTAACAAGAAAATATCACAACAAAAACAAAAATCTCATAATACAAAATCAATGCTTTAATAGTATATAAATTTGTTTATAATAAAGACAAAAGAAAGTTTTAAAATTTGTACCTTATTTCCAACCTTGCTAGAGAAAAAAAAGAGGCTGAAAGCCTTGTTGAGTAAAATAAAATATGCTGATGATATGTTTGTTTAAATAATATGGTTTTAAGGTATGAAAAATTTACAATTTAACCCTTATTAATGCAGGGCGAGATAGGGATGGGGCGGGTTGGGTCTAAAAAGTCTAAACCCACTCTCACCCCGTCCTGTGGTGCGGGGCTAAAATCTCGTTTCATCCTTGCCCCACCACCTTTGTAGGGTGAGGAAAACCCACATGGGGCGAAGTAAGAAAGGGCGGGACGAGGCAAAATTATCATCCCTATGTTGGGTGCACATTCGAACTAGAGAACCAAGACAATACATATAATAATAATGATAAATAATAATAAAGCAACAACTAATCCTTTGTTCATCATGCTCTAAACTAAACCTTCAATAAAGTGTCTACTTTTCTATTTTGATGATGAGTGAACATGAAAATTGGTGAATTATAATGAGATATATATATATATAACTACAAGTCTTACACCTTAATGAGACTTTTAATATAACTAAAACTCAATTGTGTAATTCATATCATATTCTATCATGTACTCCCCCTGACTTTAAAATTCACTAATTTGTGTTCAACACAATTTCTAAATCAATTTAATTTTTCATTCATAAAATTAGAATATTTTATTAGCCTTTTGTAAGAGTCAAAAACAACCAACGACTTTTCAAGGAGATTGATATAAGATCTACACAACTAATTTTTAAAGGATGGGAAAAGATCCATAATGGGAAGTCTAAGCAACAGATTAAAGAAGAAACGTGAACAAATCAAATGCATATATATGGGACTAAAGTTCCCTAGGTACATAAGATGGATTCAAAGGCTAAAAACTCATGAGGCTATCTTTCCAATTTCTCTTTCTCTCTCTTGTTCAAGCCGAATCTATTTCTCCAATTTTTTTGAACCCCTTACCTTGTTCCTCTTCTCCTTTTATAGAAATCTCACCCATTTTCCCCTCTCCCTAGTTGGCTTATTCCCAACTAGATTTGGAGGTACTTGTCCCATCATCCCTCTATTCTACTACTTTTTGATCATGAAAGAGGACTTTTGAGGGGTTTCTACTATTCAGACCAATCATTCAGTATTTAATGTGACAAAGACTAAGTGAGAAAGCTTATTAATGCAAAGGTGACTGTTCCATTGGTCCTTATCTATTCCTTGTGCTTCTCGAGACGAGTCTGAGGAAATGTGGCATCTCAGTTTAGAAGGGGACTGGTCAGTTGTGGTTCCTTTATTCCCTGCCAAAAGAGAAAGTTCTACCCATTACCTCGATAATGAACCTTGGGAAAGGAAGTTAGCTCGAACTTCCACGGTAGTGGGCCCAGAAGGTTTCCCAAAACTATTTCATCCACATTTATCTTGGGCTAGGCCCATTTTCTTTAAAAAATAATCTATTGGGCTTTTGGTTCTCATCTCGAGCTCACATTCGTCCCCCCACACCTTTAATCGTGTACTAGAAAAAAAAAGTCTTTAACCATGAAACATTTTAAAAATAAAAAATAAAAATAAAAATAAAAGAAAAAAAGGTAGAGGCAGTTTTTCAATTTTTTTTTTCCTCAATTCATTAGTATTATTTTATCGATATCTATTGATTATTATCTTTTCAATTCATTAAATTATTATTTTTATCCATGTCTTCTATTGATTATTATCATTTAACTTTCTTTTAGTTAAATAGCAGAAATTATATTTTAAATTTGAAAAAAAGAAGGTAGAGCACTTAAAATAGAATTGTTTCTCTCTCTCTCTTCTTTTTCTTTTTCTTTTTCTTTTTTTTTTTTATAATAAACGACGGATTAGAAGAGTGTTGGTTTGTATTGTAGAATTCTTATTACAACAAACAATATCAAAAATAAAAATAAAATAAAAATTTACGCCACCTCCAAACAAAATATTAGCTAGAATGTAGATACAAATTTAGGCAGATGAATTGTTATGTTTTTGGATTGAAACACGTATAGCAAACCTATGAGCTTGGTTTATATATATATATATATATATATATATATATATATCAGAACTAGTTTATCTTTTAGGATGACATGATCACATGACAGTCATTCGAGGGCAACATTATCCAAGCATGCGGGTCTCACTGGTTTAATCTTCCTTTGATACATGCCCAGGTCCAGGTGGGCGCACCTCTATACCGGCCATGATCCTTTAAAGTACTCCTTTTTAACATAAAAATATAGGTAACCCCCTTTAAGATACTACAAACCAGAAATATTAACTATTATAATGTAGGGAAAATGTATAATAGACCCATTAGGGTCCCACTCTTTACACTAAAGTTGGCAGACAACAGAAAATGGTCTGGCCCAATAAGTTAAATGATCCGTTAAGTAATGAATCTTCCCTCTAATTTCTGTAATAAAGATAAGGAATCAGATACTACAGGAACAGAAATGTGAATCATTTTACTTAAAAGATAATCCAAAGTACATTCCACCCTTCAGGGCCTAATCTCATTACACTAGCATTAGCTGTCAAAGTTCACCGAAATTTCATAATGTCACAACCATCTACTTAGCTATCAATTAATTTTTTTTTTTCTTTTTTAAATCCTATTACCACTGGAATAAAGAAAAGTCAAAGGAATTTGTATTGGAATGTGTACCTCTGACATTTCATATGCTAATAATCCTTGCCCGAACTGAATCCAAATCTGGCACTTTCTTGATGCTGTAAGAACACAATGATGTTAAAACAGCAAAATCAAAGGTCATCTTTTCCTTTCATGAAAAAATTACAAGGAATAAGATTCAGCTAAAAAAAAAATTACAAGGAATAAGCGAAGAACAATTCACATTGCTAGTGCAAAACAAGTTTAAATTTTTTACAGTTTGCTTCAATAGAGAGAGCCCAGAGAGTAGTAGAGGGGAAGGAGAAGGGTTTAATGAAACTTGTTTGGGTGTTTTTAAAGGGAGGGAAAGGGGTTTGGAGGGGTTCTAACTTCTACACTCTCATTTTTAATTCCCCTAAATTGGATAGATTAGGAAGGGAAGTAGAGTGGAAGGGATTAAAAATATTTAAAATGTCAATTTTGCCCTTAATATGTCAAATTATATTTATTTCTTTAAAATTAATAAGATAAGATCATAATTGTCAATTTATATGAAATTCCCTCCCCTCTCCTCTCCTTAATTAATTTTTAAAAAATCAAAACAAAAGTGAGGGATATCTATACCCATTCCCCTTACTTAATTTTTAAACATCTAAATATGGTGAAAGGGGTAACCATTCCTCTCCAGTCTCATTTACTCTCCTCTCCTTACTTAATTTTTAAAACATCCAAACAAGATGAAAGAGTAATCATTCCCCTCTAGTCTCATTTACTCTCCTCTCCATCCCCTCCTTTCCTTGTACTCTCCTCTCCTTCCAAACATAGTGTTAGGAACCATGTCACAATGTAAATGATTCCAAATGACTCATGCGCCAAAGCCTCGTTGTGGTAGAAAATAAAGAATAAAGAAACCATAGAACTCCGAAATAAACTAGCAATCAAGGAAATAAAATTTTAACTTAGACACAAAGCAAATAAACCTAAGGTATTTTTAATCTCTTAGATAATTCTATACTAATACCAAAATACACTTAATTCATAGGAGATGTTGCAACTACAATTTTGTCCCTGAATAAAAAACTAAACATATTTTGTAAAATAAAAACCCAAATTTAAAAAAAGATTTAACCAAGAATACCTATGACTGGATGTTTAAAACCATACAAATTTTTCTTTAATTGGACTTCACACATTAGCCTGATAAAATATATCTTGAATGGAAAAAATTCCAATATCAAAACAAATTAGTCTTCCTGAATTGAAGAAGTAATGCAGCATCCTTGGTTTCCATCCTGAATCACAGCCTCCTCTATGTTCACTACGTGTAACTTGAAAAGGTGAATCTTGACCTACTATCCAAATGCTCGCTAGCTATGTTACTAAACTCAAGATGTCTTAGTCTACCTTTGAGAGAGACCACCTTCGACCTTTGAGAGAGACCACCTTCGACCTTTTTTTTAAATATATAATTCAGTAGTTAGGGAGAGGGGGGGGGGGGGTGTGAGGTGATTTGAACCTAGATGTCTCCTTTGGAAATACCAGGAGATGCCCACCAATTGAGCTAAAAGACTCCTGGCCAGAGACCACCTTTAACCTACCAGCCTTACTACCTACTTAGCTAACACCTTAGCCAATATACCAATAACTTGTACTGTTGTACACCGCAACCACCTTCATGAAATTCATGCAAAATCCTAATAACATCTTCCTTGGCCTCTTCAGCAGCATTAATAGAAAACCTTAGTAATTCCATTCACACATGAACTTTTATCCCCATTCATATCTCTAAGAGCCCAAAAAACTTCTCCCTAGAACAGCCTATCACCCGTAATCTCCACATGTATGGACGAGATCTTCACATAAGATCTCACAACTTCTTCTAGATATAACTTCTTATTAACAAAACAATCCCTTCCTTCCACAGTTGAATTAATCATCAGACTTCCAACAAAATTCACTCCTACAGAACTTTGCCATTGCAATGGAAAAGGTTATTATCCATATAACCTTCCAAAAGACAAATCCTTCTACAATTATTTAAAAAAATTAAATAAAAATAAAAACACCAATCCTCACAAGATTCCAAAGAAATTATCTTCTTCTTTTTTCAAAAAAATGGTATCCTTTTAGCACTCTTTTGACCACATACCCTTAACTTTTGCCTCAACAGACCTCCATAGTAACAGCAACACCATATATGCTCTTACAAGGAAATCCACCCTCTCCAGAACCCAAAACACCTTTTACTTTGAGTTCATCCCAGATTGCAAAATCCTACTTTGTCTCTAACAAATCACATCATCCACAAAGTCACACTCAAACACATAATATTAAAAATAAAAGATAGCACCTAGAGTTCCAACTTCCAATCCTAAATAACTTTCATGTGTATCAGGTTCCAATGCTTCATGCCTCCCAAATAAAACCATATTACTCACTAACAATGTGCTCTTATCTCATGTATAGAAAACAAATCTGGAAAAAGGCTTGCCAAGGCTCCTCGCACCGCATTTGCTGCAAGAAAAAGGCTTCCACCAAGACTACCTGAATGACTTTTCCAGAAAAAGGTGTTTCCTCATGTACTTGCCTTTGATACCTTTTTTAGAGAATTACCAACCAATCATAATACCTTTTGTGAGAAGATTTTAGCTTTTGATCCAAGTCCCCCAAATCCAAATGAACAAATTAAATTACAAAATCAAGTATAAGTCCCAGAGTCAATCCAAGTTCAAACAAGAACACCAATAAGGCATTATATCAGGTTTATAATTTATGACATATGGCCTGTTAAATTAACAAAAGATATATAAAGTAAAACACATATTTTATATATGAGTGATCAATGTAATTAGACTCATCTTTTGCAAATGAATCTGCTTAAGTTCAAGTTTGATCTGATTATAATCAAACTTAATGGGAAGGAAATTACATTGGAAAGCCTAGTTTATAGAACAATCAAATTGTAATTTACTAATAAGAATTGGAACTTCTTTCCACCAGTTTACAGCCCTACATTAAGTTATGGATCTCTTAAGTTGGCTTTGTCAATCTAATGAAAAATACTCATTTATCTTTTCATGTCCTAACTCCTAAGACCTATGTCACACCAATATTCAGGTGCTACGTTCTCATCACAAAAACATGTTATAAAAGAGATATGCTAACCCACTTGTACATGATATCGCCACCAGGTGTTAACTTCCTGTAGATCCAATCTGGAACCAGATTTTCAAGAAGTGCAATCTGTTCTTCAACTTCTCCTGAAAAGAAGACAAGAAATTTCATCAATAATCAATTTTTGAAATAAAATCCTCTACTACTGGAGCACCATTGTACATACCTCTCTCAACAATATCAAAACTATTCATTATTATCTTGTGCACAAGCTCCTCTTTTGTTATTGCACAGCAGTTGACTGACTTGAATATTTGGTAAATCAGAGCAACTAGGTCAGGCAAGGAAGAAGACATCTGCTGGACCACTGTTACACCTGCTATACTCTTCTCACAAACCTCATCAATAAATCCAAGGCTGTTGACCTATAATAGGAAAACTCTTTAGTTGAAAGTACAGTATAAAAAAAATAGTAGAAGAGAGAGAATTATTCATTATTATAAGAGTTACTCATGTTTAAGTTTATATTAACTTGTTATCTTATATTAGCGTCTAGGCAATTCTGGTAATCTTGTCATATAACTCCAATATAAATAAATGCAAAGGTGAGGGACTAATTGATCAAACCCAACACCTTTTTTTCTATTCTTTATGTCTCTCTCTGTATCATTCTTCTCTCTTAACCCTAATCTTTCATATTTTACACCACCTTAGTATTAGAGCCCCAATCCAACCATAAAACGCGCTAACACAATCCAGAGATCATTGTAAGATGACAGAAGTATGCTGTTGGTGGCTCATTGGTTGAATCTGATTATTGTTTTGGTTTGATCGGCGTGTATTACTACATGTGACTTGGGTTATTGTCATATTTTAAGTTATTTGAGTTCCATATGACTGAAGAGAAATCTTTGTCCTGGCTGAGGACAAAAAATCTTTGATTAAATAATATACCTAAATCGATTACCTCGAAGAAGTTGAATGGTTTAAATTATTTAGCTTGGGCATGTGCTGTGAAAGTTCTTCTGTGTGGGAAAAATTAATTGATATATAAGATGGTTATAGCATAGTATAAAACCCCACATCACCACTACAGTTGAATTTTATTACTCTGATAAGAAGATTTGGAAGTCTGTTGTAGAATCTTTTTTGCAACAGAGTAATGTTTCACAGGTTTATGAGATTTACAAGAAAAGTTTCACAGCTAAGGTGAGTACAGCATCTCGTAGCTTTAGGTAACTTGCTAAAGGTGAGACAAAAAGATAAAAGTTAGCTTATTATCAAATAAAAAAGCTAGTTTTGTTGTTTATTTGGGAAAATGGGAGACAAAAAGCAAAAAGCTGGAAACAAAAGCAAACTTGCCAGACGGACAAACAGTTTGGAAACAATTGCCTGATTACTACAGTACTCTTAAAAAATAGTGGGATCAATTGATAATAGTACTCTTTATGTCCCTGATTTTCCCTTTAGTTTGTTTTCCGTTAACTAATTGACTGAAACCTTACATGTGTTTTTTAGGACCATAAGTTCAATTGACAGCATAAGACTAGAAGTTATTCTTACCAAAAATTCTTAAGTCTATTCAGAGGCTTTAGGCTTATACAAAAAGAATTGAATATGTTATTTAGATAAACCCATCTTTTTCTAGAATCATAAAATTAGGTTATTGAAGTTCAAAATCAACTCCGCACGGATCTGAAACACCTCTTAGCTTTGGACCATCTAATTAAATAAAATTGATTAGATATTTATAGTTATTACTAAGACTATGACCATATTAAACCCGCACTGCCCAGAATATTTAAGTTGCACCCAATAGATAAGTTTTCTTCAAGTAAACTAGTGATTTTTCTACATAATTAGACACTGTACAAAAATCATGATTTGCCATGTCCAGAAGTAGCCATTAAATTGGGAAAGCATACCATTAACTATCCCAACTAAAACACTTAGTTTTGTCACTCACTATATCCCACACTTAGTTTTGTCACTCACTATATCCCCACACTTAGTTTTGTCACTCACTATATCTCAGTCCATTTATTATGAACCTAGAACCAGTTACTTTCTATCAAGAGATAAGAGATTGAATGAGTCAAAGACACCACATTCCACCATTGAGATATGGGAAAAACAATATGGTTCACAGATTATGAAATAGGAAATTCAAGCAGATCATAAACGACAAGTTTCAGGGTTGGAGAGAAGCGTACCTCTTGCAGCAGTGGCGGAGAACATGTGGCATTCGCACCCTTGAATGTTACTTCTGTAGTATGATGAATGTTATCAATTACAACATTGTTGCAGCCTGACTCATCCACAATGGAATCAAATGCAGTCTTTTCACCTTCCAAGTGCGAGAAGTCTAGAACCCTTTTTGCAGGCTTATTACATGATGTCAACTTTTGGCTGGTACTGGTCTTAAGCTTGTCCTCACAACTAGGCATTGATATCTTTGGCGTCAACTGTGCAGGCGTTTCTAGAATCAAGGGATCATCAGATGAGGCAAGTTTGACAAGAGGAGTACTTAAAGGGTTCGTCTGTTGTGCAGGGGAGTTGAAAATGGTTGAGATGGAGCTGGTACTAGGAGATTCCTTCTGTTGCCCACCTCTGATATTTGGGTTAGTTACACCATCAGATTTGGAACATAATCCAGAATTTTCCATCTCCTGCACACTTGTATTATCTTGGTTAATCAAATTATCAGATCTGGCAGACAACAGAGTTATTGGAGATTCTAAGAGCTGAGTTTTTTCTGTTTCAGCACCAATAGCCTTCTGAGAGAAGTGTCTGCTTATAGATGGATATGGATCAAAGTTTTCTGACAACGGCTCACATTCAATGGAAGTTGATTGAGATTCTATTACAGAATCTGCAATCAATTGCTCTGGACTTAAGGTCTGTTTTCTTTCGCTAAAAGGTTCTGGCAACATGGCCTCTGGAACATCACAAGCCTTCCCCCCCGCCAAAAAAAAAGTCAGCTCATTTCTTTGAACGTTTAAATGCAATATGAACTGCTACACACTCTATTATGTATATTTTAATATAAATTGGATAAAATAATCAAAAACAAACATGGAACAAAGTCTCAAACATGTATTGATAAGCTAACAAAAGCAAACATGCAGAGAGTTAATCTTGACGCATTGAACAGAACCACAATACTAAGGACAACTTAATTAAACCAATTTCAAACATTTGTTATATAAAACAATCATTTAATCATTACTTAGCCATGAAAGATATGCCTATATGTAGTGTATATATCTCTTAAATTACTACACACTCTACAAAATCATATATCTTGGACAAGCTTCTCAAGTTGATCCTGAAACCCTTAAACAAAACCACAATAGGGTTAATTTCAAAAACTAGATACAACAGCACAGTCATTTAATAATTACTCAACCATAAAAGACACGTTTATATGTGGTGAACTTATTTTTTCAGCCTGCCTGTCACCTATATATTAGTGCACTTTCACGTCTTCCATTTTGTACAATCCAATTACCATCCGCCAGAAAAGTCATATCAACTAACTTCATTCCCCAGAAATTATCTTAGTCCCAAAAAAGAAGTAGCAGCAATCTGTCAACTTGTTCTTAGATTCTCATTTCAAACCTCTAGTATTATCAGCATGACAAACACCAATACTAATCTAGAATATAGAGTCAGAGCAATACCTTAGGTTGCTTGGTAAAGAAACTAATAAGCCTAGAAGCAAAAAGTTGATGCAGGGCAAAAAAATCAGATTGTTCACAGTGACCTTCTATAACATCAAATAGCAAAGAGATCTTCATGTCAGGCTTCATGCATAAGGTTTTCTTGTCATGCACAAGAATCTTTTCTATCTGAATGGCTTCAGGAAGTATATATTTTATCTGAGCAAGATGGCTGTACGTGAATTTTCTGAAAAGGAAACAGTAAAAGTTTTATTCATCAAAGAAAGGTATAAGCTAAATGATAAAAACATTAAATGAGATCAGGAAACTAATTGCTACACAGATTTCCTTGTAAAAAGTGCAACTCTGAGGGTTATCTGTGCTTAGGAACTGCATAAACAACATTCCCAAGTTTAAAACCACATGCCTATTCTAAATGACAAAAAAATACAGCAATAACATATTATTGGTTCTGGTGATGTACAAGAAACTTTCAGAGTGACCTGATATATTCTTATAAGCTTGGAATAATACATCTTTACTGGCTAGTCAAGATGACAAAACCGTTTTCTAGGCAAGCATAACATCCTCCTTTGTGAAAATAGCCCTTAAATCGGGTTCCAAACATGTGGATGGATAAATGATATATTTAATATTTCATAATAAAAAAACTTATATTTCACACTTTATAATTAAAAAGCATTTTCTTCTAATAAGTGAGGGAACCTCATTTTGTCTTTTATCTATTTCATATAAACCTCATTTTTAGTGCTCAATGGACATGAGATTGCAGTGCCTTCCACCTTCATCTGTTTGCATTAAGCAATAAATGCACATACATAAACATGGACAAATGAATCAAATAATGAATTTGACTCTACTATATTTAGGATATTTTCTGTTAAATAATCTTAAGCATTCACAATTTTTAAGAATTTTCCCTCATCATCTTGAGATATAGGAACAAGCAGCCATGCCACCATGATCCTTTCAAGTACTCCTTTTTTACATAAAAATATAGGTAACCATAAAATGTTCCTTTAAGATGCTAGAAACCAGAACTATTAACTATTTTAATGTAGGGAAAATGTATAATAGACCCTCTTGGCCCATTAAGGACTCACTCTTTACGCTAAAGTTGGCAGACAACAGAAAATGATCTGGCCCAATAAGTTAAATGATCCGTTAAGTAATGAATCTTCCCTCTAATTTTCTGTAATAAAAATAAGGAATCAGATACTACAGGAACAGAAATGTGAATCATTTTACTTAAGAGAAAATCCAAAATACATTCCACCCTTCAGGGCCTAATCTCATTACACTAGCATTAGGGGGGCCATGTACACATATATACGACTTAAATAGCTCTAACCACATTTAGATCCAACATATAACTAATTCTAGAAGAATAAATTGAGAAAAATGTTGATATCTATCTTCAATATGACAAAACAAAAAATGCATATGAAATTATATATATATATATATATATATAAGTAAAGATGCTTTATTAGGAGAAAAGACTACTTTATGTTCACAATGATAAACACAAAGTAACCTAAAAGAATTACAAAATAATTATGCACAAGAATGAAGCGATTCTATGAAATCTAAAATTGAAATGCTACTAATAAGACTCCAGTAAGACTCCACACACAAAACCAATCATCTCATTATGGTTTTACTCTATCTCACTCATGTAAGAGGTCATCAATCCATTGTGGTTTAGATTACCACACCTCATGAAGCAGAAGTCACTAGTTCAAATCCCCATCCCCGTCCTCTGGGGCCCAAAACTTACATATCAACGTAGCAAGGTTGTAAATTAATTACCTTTTAGTAAGAACTTCCACCTGAGCAGAGACATTTTGGAAAGTAGGCAATTTTTTACACAGAGTGAGCAACCTAAATGAACAAATCATATGATTGAAGAACTCCGATATGTTCTTATAGCTGAAAATAGAGGAAAGATCCCAAATATTAGAACCAAAAAAACCAAAGCAAAAAAAAAAAAAAATCTTTAAAACAATAAAAGAAAATAAAGACATGCATCCATTGAAATTAAGGTGCCCACTTGTCTGGAAGTTTTACTTCTCCCTCCTCGATTTTGTGTGAAGGCTCATTAGTCTTCTCTGGCGTCTGACATGCCGGCTTAAGTTCCAAATTCTGGTTTGGAATAATTCCTAGCTTTTGCACAGCAGTTGAATTTTCTGGACATGTACTTTGATCCATTCTTTTAACAGTAATACATACATATAAATTAAGAGAAAGAGACAAGATTAGAGGGGGCAATAAGAAAGGTGAAAGATAAAGCAAACCACAATCCAGTTCTGCAAAAACTATTTGCTTAGTTTGATTAAGTTCAAAGCAATTTTTACATATCAAAAAGGAAAAATTCAGAGCAATTTTTTTATTTTGCTTATAGCACTAGCCCTACATTAATTTTATTTAATAAGCAATGAGAATAACTCAACTCACACCGTAATAATCAACAAGAATCTGGGGTATTAGGCAAACAAGAATCAAATTAGAGCACCCTATTAAGGAAAAAAGTTGAAAGAAACCCTAGAAAAATAAATAGATTTTCATTCTATCGAACAAGTTTTTTCCTACAAAATAAGCCCAACCAAATTTACCAAGATTAGTTTTCGATACAAAGAAGAAGTTAAACCCCCGCCCCGCGCACCCAAACACAATCAATCTGATATATCCAAAATGTGTGTGTGAGAGAGAGAGAGAGAGAGATCTGAACCTGTTGAAACTCCTGGGTTGAATTGAAAACTGAAACCCCAAAAAGTTGGAACTTTTGGAAGCAGCTGCAGCGCGGCGAGGGGGAGAATATTTGGCTTCTAAAATTTCAAATTTATATATATGTGCCTGATATCTACTAATATATGCCAACTTCATTGCACGGGTGGAACTTATTACACGCGTGTGGGATGAGTATCTTTTTTTTTATTTTGAGTTTAATCTCGTAATTTTAAATTTAATTAACCTTATTACACACGCTTTGAACATCTTACAAGATTCTTTTTTTATTTTGAATTTAATGTAATTTTTTAATTTAAATTTATTTATTATTAGTGAGATTATAGAGGAATGAATTTTTAAGGAACTAAAATTTAGGATTTGAAATTAAGTAAACTGCTGAGTTTAGTGTGTGCGAGTTTTTAGGAAAACAAATGTATCAAAAGTGAGATATATTTAAGAGAAATAATATGTCCCCAATATTTTCACAACAAATCATAAATGACAGGTTGTTATTGGTTATTATTGTTGGGGCAAAAAATTAATCTTAGCGTTAGGTTCAAATTTGAACCAATAAGTTAATAACAGTTAATCATCTATAATTTGTTGTGAAAATATTGTAAACGTAGCACCTCTCTTCCTTATTCTTTAAAAAAAAATAGTGTTAAAATTGTAATTCAACAGAATTCAAAAAAAAAAAACCCTACTCGAGAAACTTTTTTTTTTCTAAAAATTAGCACATTCTCTATTTGAATATATTTCACGCACATTTAATATAATTTTTTTTCCTAAAAACTAGCACACACTAAACCTAAATGTTTACTTATTTTCAAATCCTAAATTTTAGTTTCTTAAAAATTCAATACTTTGTAACCTCACTAACAATAAATAAATTCGAATTGAAAAATTACATTAAAGTCAAAATAATAAAAAATTAGTCTCATCGCACGTGCGAAGCTCGTGTGCTGAGGCTAGTAGAGATTAAGTCTATTATTAGCGAGATTACACAAGAAGGGATTTTTAAGAAGTTAAAATTTAGGATTTTAAACAAGAGTAAATGGATGGGTTTTGTGTGTGCTAATTTTTAGGAAAAAATGAATTAAAGGTGTATGAGATATATTTAAATAGAGAGTGTGCTAATTTTCAAGAAAAAAATTTCTCCCAGTAGTTTTTTGTTTTTGAATTTTGTTGAATTACAATTTTAACCCAATTTTTATTTTTTAGGAATAAGGGTTATTTAATTAGATTATTGGTATTTTTGACATTTTTTAAAGTCATAACTAACATCTTGAAACAATACTTTGGTTTTAGTCAAGTGATGAGTAATACGCACCATCTGGTATTAGTTTCTTTATCATCAAAACTCACCATTTTTACTCTCAAGAGAAAAGAGACGAGACAAAGTCGCAGAGAGCGAGAAAGAACAAGGAGAGAAGAGTGAGAAAGAAAAATGAGCGAGACATAGAGATGTACATGGGCATGGCCTCTTACACTTATTGAAAAGTTTCAAGATTGAAATTTTCTTACTTTAATTTTTAGTTTTAAATAATTGAAATCGGTAATATGAGGAAACAAAAATTACGCTAAGCCTAACCTAAATGATGAAGTCTTATGATTTTAGTTTTATTTTTATGCTACTTGTTCCGTATTAATTTCCTTTGGATTGTGTTTAGTGATTACGTGTTAATACTCACTTATTTTCAAATTCTTTAATCTTTTGGATTTATTTTTATTTTTCAATAATTCTTTCTAATACTAGAATTAACATCCCTACCGTTTTATTTTTATAAGCAAATGTTAACAAGTATCGTACAATACTTATTAAGGTTGGACTATTGTTGGTCTCACTTAATAAAAAAATTAGATAAATGGAAGAAAAAGACATAAAATTGACCCAATCTATGTTAATATTTCTTTTTCCTTATGAAACTGCCCCCACAACTTATAAAGCTGCTAAAAAAATGACATAAAGCTAGCTGTTAACGTGCATCTTATGATGCTTATACATTTAGAATTTGCAGTACTAAGAAATTGCATGAAACATGTTTTTATAAGATTTTCCAATTTTATTGCTATAGAATGTACTGTATTTTTGGAAATGATTTGGTGTAAACCTCTGATGATTCATTAACACGCCCACTCCTCAAGAATTGTTTTACTTTTTTATTAAGGATTGTAATAAAAAATTTAAAAAAAAAATCCATCTCTAATCCAAACATATTCTTTGATGTAATATGGTCTCCTACATCTACTAATGAAATTTCATTTGTTGGGATTCAATTAGAGTTTCACCAGCCAAATGGCTGAAGAATTTTTTTTCACATCAAATAAAGAGTAAAGATCCTCTTAAAATAGGGTTGCCTATAATATTACGCATTATGTTGGTATAAGTATACATTTTATTATGTTACTTGTATGCTTCTTATAAGAAGAAATGTTTTGCTCATTTTTGCCACTGTGGTACATTTCTAGTATACTTGGTTGGTTTTTATTCTTAATAAAATTTCTTACATTATTTAATATATATATATATATATCTCACATAGTTTTTTTTTTTTTTTTTTATTGGTAATAATCTTTATTAATGCAAAAACTTCCAAGTATAGGGGTATAAGAGTGCCTAACATCAGCATCACAAACACAATGTTCAACCAATTAAATATCACATATTTAATTTGTGATTCTTGTTATTATAAAATCACGAACATAATAATATATGTCTACACTTTAAGATACGATTAACAGTCTTTAACCTATGGTGCATTTTCTTGACTATATTAGCAATATGTTTACAATTTCAGTAAGTTATTGTTTATGCTGAGAATGAAGTCATTCTCAAACATGATAATGAGTTGGTAGGAGCTTGTTGTCCCATGGATTCAAACAATTTCAAAACAATAAGTTCTCAATCAGATGCTCCATAGCAACTCCGTGCACATACATGGGTGATGTAAGTATTAACATTTGCAATACTAGAAGTATCTATATTGAAAATGTTTTTAAGTGGATTAAAGAAGATTATGCTAGGATTGATCTTTCTCATAAGTTGTAGACATTTGTGATGGATTGATTTTTCTCATAAGTTGTAGACATTTGTGAAATGTCCTTGTTGTACTTTGCATCTTGTGGTAGTTATGCTTCATACACCCCTAACCAATATCATTTCCTCATGCTACAACTAAATAATTATTTGTTTCCTTCCATTAGGACTTATACCGATCGGTTTGGATTGATTTTTCTTGTAAGTTGTTGACATTGGCGATATCTGTCCTTGTTGCACTTTACAATTTGTGGTATTCATGCTTCATACACACCTTACCCCATTTATCATAACCAATATCATTTCCTCATGTAACAAATTTATTTCTTCTCATTTAACTTCCTGGAAGTTGTGGTCTTACTTGAGACCCCTTGTGACGAGGTGTTATCTTCAGTACCTTGTGTTTCGGATGCATGTAGCATCACACTCACAACATATGGGTTTCATAGATCAACATGTTGTGAGTTTGATGTTGCATCCATTTGAATCATTTGATACTTCTGCTCTTGCTGGACGCAAATGCCATTGGCCTTTTGCCTGATGAATAAAAAAGAGAGTACCAAGCTTACAATGAGCACTGTATAATCCGGAGGCTTAATGCATATATATCAGTGCCCACCTACATCGACGACTTGGTAGTGCAGCCATCCTTTAACTGTACTCGTCCATGTAAGCATATGGTCCTTCTTCCTCTTCTAGTTAAACTTTTACAAACCATGAGGACTTGCAGGGCAAAGCATTAAACAGTGTTTTATCAGAATGTCTGTACTGTTAAACCAATCTGCAGTTAATAAAACCAGGCTAAAATTATGAAGTAACTAGCTATATGAGTTTGCAATTAAACTTAAAAAGTTTCTTTCCAATGATGGTCTTAATAATAACCAACAGGTCCATTAAATCAATACAAGGATAAGAAACCTGGAAATTCTAAGAAAACATAACTAACTATTACAAATGAAAAACTGACTCAAAATTGCAAAAACCATAAATTTCAGACTTATGGGGCATACAAATAATAACAATTGCAGCTGTTTAAATTACAAATACATATATTTTACTCACTGTCAGAAGCTACTGTAAAGGGGGAGCAATGACGTTGAACGCAGAAACTAACTAAAATGCAACTTCCTGCAACTTCATCTTATCCCCAATGTGTAAAGATGTTGGAACTTGTCTTCTTAGAAATATTGCATGCTTGGAACTCTCCTTTTTTGTTTCTAAAAAAAAGAACAAGGCTAAAGCTGAACCTTAAATAAGTAGCTAGGAACCTGCAGAACAAATAAACCAAAAGGTTACAGCCAAGCAATTGATGCTATAAAGACATCATATTGAATTTCATATCATGACATGACAAAACAAAGTTGGGGAAAAAAATCAACAAATGTAAGATATATATATATATATATTTATATACTCATTGTTTTTCTTTAATGTGGACAAATAAGATATCCTCTATCAGTTCAGCAGACTATGATATTTAGTTGAACAGCCAATACTAATACTTGAATAAATAGCAAGGGGGCAAGTGTTTAGGCGTCTCAAATTGTACCTCCTAGCCCTTCAATAACAAGGTGGAAGGCAAAGTTGTGGATTAAAGCAACCACATCCAAGGACTCAGGAAACGAGCAGTTTCTAGTGGTTCATTCATCTGAAAGCATTCACTTCAAAGGCTAGAGCTACAATGGATGCTCTGGTATTATTTAAGGGAGGTAGATAAACAAATAATATAGAACTCTATATATGAAGATGAAAGGATAGCAAGAAAACTTCTGGTGCTTTCAAACTCTCACATATTTCATTTCGACTCCCACAGGAATTGAATGAAACTTCTGGTGCTTTCAGACTCTAACATATTTCATTTTTTGACTCCCACAGGAATTGAATGATCAACATTGACTAAGTAAATGCTACGATTAGTTATAATTTACTGGTGAGACATCTGCATGAGGCTGCATGTGAAAAAGTAAATGCTAGGAGGAAAATTTTTCTATCAGTTTTGCCATGCTATTAGAATTTTGCACATGACAGAATTCAGGGGTTCTACTTTTACATAATTGTAGGTAGCACGCAAGATATCAAATTATGCAAATTGTTGCATCATACAGTGGGCAGGGATCTCATAATATTCCACATTGAGGTTGCGTTTGGATAGCTTATTTTTTGCCAACTTATTTTACTATTCAGCTTATATTTGCTATTATTCATGGGTTTCACTACATTTGTTGGTACTATTCATGAGTCTCACTGTACTATTTCAACTAACTTTTACATTTATCTAAGTACTTTCAGGAAAAAGTTTTTAGTTTCAGCAAAATAAGTGGATCCCAAACAGGTCCGTTTGGCAAAAATTATTTTTGCCAACTTATTTTACTATTCAGCTTATTTTTGCTACTATTCATAAGTCCCACTACACTTTTTAGTACTATTCATAGATCCTATTGTACTATTTTAGTTAACTTTTACCTTTATCTACAGTACTTTCAAAAAAAGTTTTCAATTTCAGCAAGATAAGCGGATCCCAAACGGACCCTGAGATTTAAGTTAAACAATGTTGTAAGTATGAATATCACATACCTCAGTATGCTAGACTATATCTTCCAGGCAATGGAGCAGTAAAAGTGAGTTATTTCACTGTTAATACTCAACAACCTATGTAACAAATGGAACTCATGCATGCTCCAAGGCATGATATATTTTTGAAACTCGCCTCCGAAACAATGGTTCCAGCCGAAATGATGGAATTTCACTCTGCCGCCTTTTAGCTTCACACATCTCATTCCATGCCTGTACTATCTCATCAATTTTGAACCCGAGACCTGTAAAGAGCAGATTATTTCTAAGAAACTTAAAACCAATTTAAAAAATAATAACAATTTCTAAAGCAAAAATTTGAATTAGTATATATATGCTACCTTCCAATGCATTATCATTTGAACAGTGGTTCTTCACCATGACGGCTATATCTGTTGGAGAAGCTCCAGCAAGTTCAAACTTCTCAACTGCAACTTCCAAACACTCATTCCATACTGGTATATCTAATTTGAATTCCACAATTGATCGCTCATAAAGCATGGTGCCCCATAAGATGTTTATCTGAGACCTCATGTTTGCAGCCTGCTCCATAGCTTCATGCAGTGATATATCTTTAAATAGCCCATCCAATCCCATCTTCTGCAACAGCGTTTCAATATTCTTAGGTTTAGAAAGTTCACTTTGGCGGTGCTCTTCTAATTCCTCCCAAATTTGCATACCTTTCTCCATGTTGTCCTCGGCATTGTTAAATAGTTGTAGAACATCTGTTGAAGGCCATGTTTGCAAATCAGCATTGTTTCCAATTGCATAATACCAAGAAAGTTTTGCCAGCTCAAACTGCTGCTGCCCTAGAGCAAGAAAGCCTTCATAGAAATCTGGTTTGATTTTCAGTGCTTCTTCATATCTCTTTCCTGCTGTTATATATTCTTTTTGTGCCCAATCATATGCAGTTTTGATCTGTGCAAGTATAGATTCTTTTGAAGCATCTTCGGTAAAATACACCCTCTTCCTTGCCCTTGACATGTGAACATTTCCCCAGTTGAACAATGCTAAAGCTGCCATCTCTTGGAACTTATCTCCTGCTATGTCGAAAAGGTCTTGTGCTTCCTCACTTGTAACTGCTTCCTCCATGACCTCGGAATAGAGCTTCATCCCAAGTTCATGAAGATCCAAGCATGTGTCAGATTCAAATCCAGCATGGTTCTTGAACAGCTGAGCAAATTGGATTACCCAGTCCTCAATGCAAGATGTCACCTCTAATTTCTTGCATTTTACCACATCACCATTTGTAGCTATATTATTACATTTTATACTATGATTCTGCACCACCTTCCCATTCAGCCTCTCAAAGAATGGATCCTTCTCAGGACTAACTTCTACTATGTACAGCCTTACAGAACCCTGTGATTCTGCTGATGCTTCAGCCCACCTCAGTTCTTCATCAGTAGTGATTGTGACCAAATCATCTTCTTGGTCCCTGTATTTGATAAGAACTGCTCTTGAGCTTGGAAACCGGTCATGGACAACCTCCCTTAGTTGCAAGAGGCTGCAATCAACCGGCAACTGAGCCCACCTTATGTCCTCCCCTAAAACCAATTTCACAGTTTTCTTAGGCACTTCTTCCTCTATGCTACTAATTTTCTCCTCCACAACCACCTTAACGTCAGCCTTCTTGTCCTCAACATTTTCTTCAGCCACCTTCTCCTCAGTTACTTCCTCAGCCTTCTTCTCCTCGGTTACTTCCTCAGCCTTCTTCTCCTCTACTTTGTTGATCTTCTTCTTTCGTTTCTTCACTTTCATTACCTTTGGTGGAGGTAAAGAACATTGTGGTTCAACATAATTCAGAGGTAATTCAATTACTGTATCATTCACCTTTAAACCTTTCTTCTCAAGTGCCTGCTTCACCCTTTCTGCAATCTCTAATGCCATGAGATTATTTGGCTCTATGTCCAATACTGTACTGACATCTCTCAGAGCCAGATCCAACCTGTTCAAAGCTTCATAACACCTTGCCCTCTTCAACAGTGCTTTACTGTACCTAGGTGTGACTTCAAGAGCCAAATTGCACTCATGGACTGCCCTGGGGTACTCACTGAGACCCATCTGCATATAGCAAGCAGCCATGTTACTCCGAAGATAGGACACATCTATATGATTTCTAGGAAGCAATTTGAGGGCTTTCTCATATTTCAACATAGCTCCTTCATGGTCTCTCTTTTGAAACAACTTGTTCCCCTCCTCCTTCAATGCTTGAGACATAGAAATGAAAACTGCTGTATCTTTATCATACCCCTTCGGGCTTTTATCGCCAATTTTGCTTTGCTTTGGACTAGCATCAGATGATGTTTCTCCTGCCTGTTTCTTTTTCTTTCCACTTTGCCTCCCCATTTGAATCCAACAAGCTTAAGTTCACAGAAATCAATAACCAATCCAAACCCAACCACCAATTCTAAATGGAACTTCCAACAAAGTAACAAAATATGTTGGAAAGAACTTCCAATTTTACTTCAAAATCAGATCCTGAGAGTATAATTCTATAACAAAATACACATTACAAATCCTAAACACATAAGAATGTCAAAAACCAAGCTCTTATACAAAAGAACCCACCAAATCCCAGAAACCAATTCCACACAAAACCTTCAATTGGGTGTCAATTGCTACAAAAGAACTTCAAAATCCTAAGTTCTTCTCTTCAAACTCAAAATGTTTTTTTGTTTTTTGTTTTTTTTGTTTTTCCTTTTGTTTAATCTCAGAAATGAATTTAATACACCATAAGCTCAAAACACAAACAAAACCAGCATTCCACTCCAAATCAGGATTTGCTACTACTTATCCAAGAATTAACAAACCCCAATTCAGATAAAGATTATAAAAAAAGCACCACTTCAACACAGCTAACAAATGACGCTTTTTTTCCAAAACAGAAATTCTTGATGTTCTTATCTTATCAGTTCAGAAAGAATCAGAGAATATGGAGAGGAAACTTATCTGGGAAAATGAAAATTCTTCTGAAGCTTGAAACTTTCCGGGAAAAAAAAAAACTCAAGAGGCAAGAAACTGCAGAGAAAGTTTGTGGGAAAATGGGATGTGAGGAATGGAAGGAAAGACCGAGCAATGGTCGTTGGTTTGGCGTTCTGTAATGTACAAATGTGTAAGATTTTCACAGCTTGACGTAAACGCCACAAAAAGCACTGAAATATCTGATTACTTTAAAATTTTCTGACTTTTTTTAGTTTGATAATATTATGGTTTTATAGTTTTAATATTACTATGGTATAATTTTTGGACAAGGAAATATTGTGGGCCCCACGTTTCCGTTGATTCCAAGTTCCTTGGGGAGGTTTTGATGAAAAGCAAAAGACATTTTATCAAATTACTATTGCCACATCCATTTGTCTGTTTATCTACTTATTATGTTATCACCTTTTCTTTTGTTTTTTTCTTTGGATTGTTTACTTGAATTAATATGTCTTCAGCTAGATTCAATTCAACTTAAACTGTTTATTAATGATTGTTAATGATATCCAAATGATCTTTGTGAAAAATATCACACCAAACATGTGACTAGTTTATATAAGAATTAATGTACATTAGTTGTGTCATTGCACCTTTCTCACATGTACTAATTTATGGGCACAATTCATCCCAAAAAATAAATAAAAAATTATGGGCACAATATCTACTATCAAATTTTTTTCCTGCCCATGATATCATACAATGTAATAAGTTGTTAACTTTTTTTTTTTAAAGGGAGAGAGAGAGAGAGAGAGAGAGAGAGAGAGAGAGAGAGAGAGAGAGAGAGAGAGAGAGAGAGAGAGAGAGAGAGTTGAACCATAGATATGAGATTTGGAATATCATTATGACTTAACTATTACTTAAATTCTAGTTTTTAGCAATTAAAGATGCTTTTATTGATGGGTTCTAATTAGCTCAACTGGTAAAAAAATTTATGGTTGAATAAAAGATCTGAAATTCAATCTTCGCCTACACCAAAAACCAATTGGTATCTTGATCTGATTATAAAAAATTATGAAAATCTTTCAATATATATACATGCTTTTACTAATTTTTTATATGTGTGTGTAGGGAGGGGAGTTTGACATATAGGAAATCTAAGGACTGAATTTGGATTGGGCCCAGTATAGGATTGAGTTTAAACCCAACAAGCTCAAACAATGAATTTATAGAGCGTTAGTGAAAGAACTAGTTTTACTCCAAAAGATGGTCCATAAAAGTTGCTGAATTATGATTGTTAAGCACAAGTAAAGTAAGAAAATTTGTCATCGGCACAACGTGAGAAGCTTATCTTATAATATATTGTTGATGAATACAGTTACAAGAGTCCACAATGTTATTGCCAAGATTTCCTGATTTTTTCCAATCCCCTCTTTTAGGCCACTTTCCCATGCTATATACTATAATTTTGGTGTCATCTCCATCATACACGTGTAGGTTAGATTTGATGAGCTCCTTCTTGTCCCATCCAACACCTCCCAGAACCATTAAATAGTAGCTATAAGGCTGCTTGGCTACTGTTCAGGTATCACTTCCACATTAATGCAGCCAGAGAGTTAGTTGGAAGGCATTTAATGTGGAGGTAGCAGCTTTTGAAGATATTTGTTGCCTCACTTTACTCACCCCTTGTCCAACGTCCAACGTCCAACTCCTAGTTGTGATGCAACTTTGAAGAAGGTTTAGGGTGATAGGACATTTTTACTGACCTCGGATCCTCGTTTCCGAGATAACTTTTCTCCTCGGACGTGTGTTGGACTTATCTTGTACTATATTTATTTTTCCCTTTATACCATTCCCATTATAACCTCATTTGGCCATTTTCGGATCAGTTAATGTCCTCGGATTGGGCCATAGGCCCAATTCGTACAGTTTTAATAATACCTCCTGGCTAACTGGACCCCACAGGAAATTTTATATGTTCACCCAAGCCTCCATTCAAAATTGGCTTGTACTCCTCTTTTTTATTTTTAAAAACTTTGAAAATTAATTTTTTTTTGTATTTTATTACAATAATTTGCTAATTGTCAGTTTTAATAAACTTTACAAAAATATTTACAACTTACTAAGATTATAAGTTGTGATTGCTTACAAGTATAACATCACTTTCAAATTTACTTACCATTAAAAAATATAATTGTTGGGGTTTTTTTTTTGGTTGGGTGGGGGGGGGGGGTCAATTCTCTTGTGTTATTAAATTAATTTGTTTAACTAATTCCCCCCCCCCTCCCCCCACCAAAAAAAAAAAAAAAAAAAATCGTATCAAATTAAAGCTTGTTACTAATCCCAACATTGAAGTATTGAAAAAACTCATACAAACAAAAATATTAAATATCATTGATCATGATCATGAGACATATAAGTACCCTCATTATAAATAAGAATCAGTTTTTCAATAGTAATGATTAAGATTGGCATAATATGAGTAAGTAGATCAATCAAGTGGTCAACGATTATTTATTAACCAAGTCATGTTAGATTCTTTAACCATTTTTATAGCTCATCATATGTATTTGATGCTTCCTTAATCATATCTAGTTACCAATTCTAGTATTAACTTATAACATTCATACATCACATATATGCTAAATTTTCTTCAATGGAAATAATGGAATTTGGGTTTTGGGGTATATGTTCTTCAAGTAAGTGAAATTTAATGGAAAACACAATCATTACAAAAGTAACTAAAGTAAATTGAGATAATTAGTCTAAAAGTAGAAACAATGAAAAATGTAGTAACTTTTTAGTCATAAGTAAGTAGAATGAGAAGAGTAAATAAAGTGTCTTTTAAGTGTAAGTTTCAAGTTCACTCTAAATGTACTTTCTCAAACTAGCTTAAACATTTATAAAACGATCATTTCATTATCCATAATAACGTGGGATAAAACCCATGAGACCCTTAAAAAAATTTATTTAACTAATTCATGTTTTATTTATCAGGGTATTAATGAGAAGGAAATAACATAAGAATCTTGTATTAACCATTCCGTGGAGAAGTAGTACAAGATAGGAAACACAAGTTGGAAAGAGTCTTGGTCACACAGCCACTTTTGTTAATATAAAAAAATCATTAAAGAAGTACAACAGGTGGGAGTGGTGATCACGAAAAGAGTAAAATAATAATTCTTACCAAGTTGCTTTTACAGTATCCACGTTCCTCGTTACCCACATCACATGTCATCCTTTTTTCTTTTAATTACTTTTATTATTTTGGGTGGACAGCCGTTGTTTCTGTTTTCTATGACCAATTTAGCTGTACATGTAAAAAATACATTGGAAGATTGTGGGACCCACTCTCATTTGTCTGCCACTAAACATGTGAAGAAAAGGTTAAAGTAAAGAAACGAAATCCTATGGTGGGGTCCTCTTTACTTCAACTGCCAACCACAAATTCACAAGCAGCTTAATTGCATACTTCACAAGTTAACCGCAGACGCCGCAGCCCTTGAATTGCATTTGCATTTAGACACGTAGATAGCCTTCTTGGTAAGCTAAAACAACAGCTAGATTTTTATCTGTCAAATCTTGGACTGTTTGCACAGCTCAATCTACGGTTCTGGGTTTGGAAAGATGAAAAGTCTTCAAGGCCATCAAATAGTTACCCTCTTGCTTTCATTTTTTTGGTTTTAAGTTGAGTCTCTTGTTTCATTTATTTTTTGAGAGAAACGATTAACTATCTATTTAAATAAAATTTTATGAAAAAAAAAAAAAATTTTGATAGTTTTTTTTTGTTTTTTATAAAAATGATATCAAAACTTTCTTAAAATAGATTGTTAATTATAACTCTAAAGATACTGGTTAGCATGACTCATTTTTTTATTATCAAAATTTAGATACATTACTTCAATTCCGTTTCTTAAATTCTACTTTTAAAATTTAGCTATGTAGACGTACTTAACTAAAAATACACTTTCATCGTATAACAAAAATGTCACATACTAAATTTTATGAAAAGAACCTAAGAAACAAGACTTAAATATGGTCATTTTCTATATATTGTGCGTTTGGTATGGATTATTTTTGGCAACTTATTTTACTATTTAGCTTATTTTTGTTACTATTTATAAGCCCTATTGTACTTTTTGATACTATTTATGGATCTCACTGTACTTTTCAGCTAAATTTTACCTTTATCTACAATATTTTTAGCAAAATAAGCGAATCTCAGACAGATACTTAAAAAGTGTTTTTTTAATAGATTTTATTAGTTAAGCTTAAAGTATTGCATAAACAACCTACTTGGTAAGCTAGTACAATAGCCAGAGTTTATATGGAATGTAGGGATGTGCAGAAAACCCACTGACCCGCCAAACCCGACCCAACCCAACCTAACCCACCGGGTTGGGTCGGTTTTTAAGGCTTGGTGGGTTGGGTTGGGTTATAAAAAAAAAAATTTTATAGCGAGTCGGGTTGGATTTGGGTCATAAAATTACAAACCCGCCAAACCCGACCCGACCCACCATATTTAATATATATTTAAAATATATTTTATATTTAATAATTTTTTTAAAAAAAAATCAATTGTAGGGCACTTATATATATTTAAATATATATTATATATTTAATAATTTAAAAAAAAAAACTAGCTGTAGAGCAACATTTCCTTAGTTCCTCCTACTAATACTAATTTAATATATATAAAAAATATATTATATAATTAATAAATTTTTTTAAATATCCAATTCTTCTTATCCTATATAAAAGTCAACTAGTTCACACAAATCCTAATAAATTACTATTGTTATTTAGTCATTAGTGTTGAGCCTTTAAGGAGTTACATTGATACTAATCTTTAAGTTTTTTTAATATATTAATATTTATATTTTTTTTACTCAATTTAATAATAATAATAAAAATTTGTCAAACCCATGGGTTCAACCCGACCCATGTGGGTTGGGTTGGGTTGGGTTGACCTTATGTGATGGGTTGGGTTGGGTTGAATTTTTTTTGACCCGCCATGGTGGGTTGGGTCAAAAAATTCCCTCAACCCGACCTATGCACACCCCTAATGGAATGTGAAAAGATGAAAAGTCTTGAAGGCAATTGAATAATTGCCCACTTGCATTTTGTTATTGTATTTGTTTTATTCTTTTTTTTTGGTTGAAACTCTTGCTTTTGTGAATTTCTCCATCTATTTGATCTGTTTAAATATCATTTATTTTGTCGAAAACTGAAAACATTAAAGTAAAATAATTTCAAAATGTGAATCTCAATACAGACATGACATGACAAGACAAACTACACCAAAAATAAATTTGAAGTATTACTTCATGACATGGAGCTATCATTGATAGTGAATGATTGGGTCATGGGTGTTGAGCCAAAAAGTTACTAGAATGAATGGCTGGAATTTACTTTGGTTAAAAAATTATATTTGAATGAATGGTCGGTGTTTAGTGTATTTGTGTTGTAGATATATAATAATATAATATTGATTAATATTGTTGAATATTTTGTCTATAATGCTACCAGTGCATTTATCTTCATTTAAAACGTCAAATACAAACATAAAATGTGCAATCAATGCAATCCAAACGGACACTTAAAGGTCATTATTAAATAACCGTTTCAAGTCTCGAGGATTAAATATTGCTTTAACTATTTAATGGACACGGCTTTCATTAAGTAAAAAGGAAAAATGAAAAAGATGCAACATCGACTTCCAAGCATCTCAAATTGAAGGAAGGGAACCTTTATTACAAATTAAAACAAAGTTAAGGAAAGCTGTACTTAACCATGACATGGGCTACATCGCTGCAGAGTTGAACTCTCTCTTTTTCCATAACTAACAATGATATATATAAATATATATATATATATATATATATGAGAAATGATGTATCCATAATATTTTTACAATAAATTTTAAGTGACAGGTTGTTATTGGTTGTTATTATTGGGGCAAAAAAGTAACTTAGTATTAGGTTCAAATTTGAACCAATAACAACTAATCACCTATAATTTATTGTGAAAATGTTGTAAACGTAACATCTCTATGTATGATACACATTTTCCTTCTTATTGCCATGTCAATCATGGTTGTGCTAGCTTTGCCAAAAGAACCAAGTCTAAAATCTTAACATCAAGAGTGTCGTCCACCTTTACAATTCCGTCACTGCCATCCACACCAATCAACTTACCAGTGGCGCCATGTGGCACACCAGCCATGATTTTAATCGTGTTATTTTTCCTTGGTACTACCACGTCCATTTCATTAGGAAGAACTGTTATGGTTTCACCATTGCCACTTGACCCAAGAACAATTCTAAAACATCATTACTAAGCAAAGTTTTTTTTTTTTTTTTTTTTTTTTTTTTTTTTTTTTTGAGAAGGTATTACTAAGCAAAGTTGAATGAATTTTTTTTTGCATTTAACATTATTTTTGAAATATTTTAGTTAGCTATCGTGTTTGCAAAACTATGTAGCAAACTAGTATCTCGAGTTTCTAAAACTCGAGTTCAAAGGTAGAACTCGAGTTTTTAAAACTCAAGTTGCATGTGATGGCAGTTTGATGTGGAAAAAATTCTACGTGGAAATCAAGTATTTAAAACTCGATTTCCGTTTTTCTTCATGTTCTTCTTTTTCTTCACTTGGTCCATTCTTCTTCTCTATTTTTATTGGTTCTTCTTCTGCGGGTTCCTTTCTTTTTTGTGCTTGGGTTCTTTGTGTTCTTCCATGGGTTTCTTTCTTCTTCGTGTTCTTTCTATTCTCATGGGGACTGTTCTTCTTCTTCCTCTATGGGTCTCTTCATCTTCTTTTCTTCTTCAATTTAAGATCTTCTTCTTTCTTCTTCAGATTCTTCTTCTTATTCTATGTAAGACTCGAGTTCCATGTGGCAAAAACATGTCCATGTCAGCAATTAGAACTCGAGACTTTGAGGCTCAATTTCTTTACTGAACTCGAGCCTCAAAGGCTCGAGATGCTATTCTCCTCAGTTCTTTTCAATGCCTGCTAACCAATGATATAATGTAGCATACCCCAAAGTTGAACTATTCGAACAACAAGTATTTTGGCTCTATTCAAGCCGCAACAAACCATAATTTGGCATCTCCCTCCACAATGATGAGTCATAGTTGGCTCAAGGGTGCCTAAGGCCCCACTTGTCCCAAATTTTCAAAATAAAGTCCCAAGTCTCCCATTACATAAACAAAAACCCTTAAAATTGTAAATTGATAATTGAAGTTTTCAAGGAAAAAAAATTATAGATGAGTTTTGCATTTTTCCTCCGACTCCAAGAGGGCCCCCTTAATATTAAGTCAATTGAAGTCCAACATAATTAAAGCTATAAATTATTTCACTAAACAAGAAAAATGTTATGAGTGTGTATAATTATTGACAATTAATTATCTTGACAACTTGTAAAAGAGTTGCTAATAAATCCTAAATATAATACTTAATTAACAATTCCACATCTCAAAAAACAAGAAGAACGGTTGTAAAACATATACATAGATATATTGATATTTAAATATTAAAAATAACCATTAAATTTTTTCACCTTAGACTTCAAAATGCAATGGGCCATCCTTGTGATAAGCGGTAGTTTTCCTTAGCAACTATATGCATAGCCTATTCAATTGCAACAGGTTTACTTCAATAGAATCATGAAAATAGACACATATGGCCCAAGATTTTTGTTGAAGTTGGCTTTTATTTTTTATTAGGCCATGGGTCAAAAAACCTTATTGATTGAGCATCGTGAAGTGGAGTGAAGTGTAATGAGCGTAACGAAACAACACGAACAATAATATAAAGCAAGAGTTTAGTGGAGTGGTTGTTTTGAATAAAAACCCAACCCAACAATAATATAAAGCAAGAATGCAGTGGAGTAGCTGTTTTGAATAAGAAATACTCTAAACCCAACCCAACCTAATCCACGCACACCCAATATAGTCTAACGATCTTGTACTTATGCCCATCATTTACAATTTATCTAAAATTTTGCAATTGGAGGTATTCCTTCGTTACTCAAACCATTTTAAAATTTAAATGGTTAATATGCACAACAAAGGTATGATTAACAATTTGAGAATAAGAATGCGACTCTTATAACAGAGTCTCTTCTTTTTATTGAAATGACTTATTCGAGAGATTAAAGATGAGCACGAACCTTTGTTTGTATATAATTAGAATAGAATCTTTATTTAACTTTTTATATATTCAAAAATAACCTTTATATCTAAGTGAAGATGATTTAATGACAAGAAAAATTAAGGATATAAAAGCAAATTTTAGAAATTTAAAACTCAAATTCCATAAAATTATAACACATATTGTGTAATTTAATTATAACTACTACTTACGATTACAACTAAAAATGTTATTGTAGGGGTGTTGGGCCCAAGAGTTCTTTATCTGGTTGTATCTTGGGCCCATGGCCCAAGTCGAGGATGAGGGATTGTCCGAGGAGGAGATTGTGTTACTAAATAAAGAAGTTTGTTTTGGTCATAATAGCTTGAGAGGATGGGACGAGAATAAATGTATCCTCGGCTATCCAAAGCCAAGGTCCGAATACGTGGGTTGCTGTCCAGGGGAATGTTCCAGGAAGTTCTGCTAGCACGGATAAACATTACAGAAACAAGGTACGAAGGAGAGTCCTAAAATATCTAAGGGAAAAACTGCTACCACCGTATTAATTGCTCCCCAGCTAACTCTCCGGCCGCATTATTGTGGAGGTGATGCCTAAACAGTAGTTATCAGCCTTACAGCTATTACACGGAGACTTAGGGAAGGGGCTGATGGGACAAGTATCAACACCAGCCATTTGGCATGCACGTGGGGGGCAAAGGTGAAGGAAAACAAGAGTATAAAAGAGGAAGAAGGCAGGGAGAGTGGGGGACGAGAAAATCAAGTGGAAAATACCGTAGCAACCAGAAACCAATCTTGTAATCAAACCTAAAAGCAATATATAAGAGTTGTGCTCCTCGGATCTTGTCAAGGACATTTTTTCTTCAACATAAACCCATCTGTTTTCATTCTTTTGTCACGACAATCTACCTTAGTATTTTTTTGAATCATTAAAGCCCAGTTTTTCCAACCCACTATCCACAAATTCATTGTTTTGGGCTTTTTGGGCCTAAGTCTAGCCCCTCGAGATTCTTCTTTCTGGCTCCTCGAGAAGAAATGAGGATTTCGATGTCATACTAGCCAGTCTGTGCTCACAACACGTCACCTCTACTTATGTAGACGCCTTTTTAATTGCCTAAGGCACACTCCTAATGCTTTGGCATATGAGACGCGCTCCTCATTAAATTTTTACGGTGCCCTATCCCCCTCGTTTACATGGTGCGATGCAGATCTAACGGCTGAGAACTTCGCTGGGGTTGGGGTGGGAATTTTCCCGCTCTGTAGCCTTATATTTGATATAAATATTACTCAAATCAATCTCATACCTTACTTTAGCATTCACTTAGCTTCAGCACACCTACACTGAATCTGCCAACTTTCTTCACTTACTCGTCTTTACAAATACTAAAAGTTTGTCTGAAGAGACCCTCTTTATTTCTGTAAGTCTTCACAAATCTCTACACTCTATTTTTCCATATATTTTTTTGTTTTTCGTACATTTCCTCTCCTCGGCCCTCTTCTCTCCTTTCAACCTTTCAAGTTCTCTCCAAATCCTTCTGAAAATGGGTAGATTTAAGAGTCTAGTAGACTCTGAAGAGGGGATAGAAAACTTCAGGGCTCGATACAGGATCCCCCCAGGAGTAGGCATTAGGTACTGCAAAGAGGATCAATGGCACGAAGATAGGTAAGTCGAGGAGGTAGTAATCTCGATGATTGCCTTCATAAAGGGCGGGATGAGAATCCCCATGGGTGCTGTAACCAGGGATTATCTTAGGGCCCATAGGTTAGCTCCTACCTAGTGTGCCCCGAATATGTTTAGGATCCTAGGTACTGTAGATGCCCTCAATGAAAGAATGGGGTTAGGACTTACCCACCATGATGTCAATTGGGTCAATAACCTCCACCACCTGAAGGAGCAAGGGTATTACCTAAAGTCTAGGTATCCTGAAGTTAGACTCATTCAGTGCCTTCCTGACTCCAACAAAGGCCTAAATAAGGATTTTCTGATCATGTCAGGGGAATAGCATGATGGCCTTCCCTGCTCGACAAGAGAGGGGCAACCAGGTGGGGTTTTAGGTCTAGGGTGTTCATTTATAAGTTCTTTCTTTTCTTTTGGTTTATGTTCCACTTTTACAACTAACAAAGGAATATTTTGTGTGTTCTAGATGATTTTGCAGATAAACACGCTGCTGAGCCGAACCTCAACCTGGTCAACAAGGAGAGTTTGGATAAAATACTCCGAGTCGAGGTCTTCGTACACGACGACAGCCAATTGCGAGTGGCTCACCTAATCTTAGGGTATAAGCCAATCTCGTCCGGCTTTCAGGCACCAAAGTGCGTGATCAGAGCCAAAAACCCCCGTCTACATCGCATAAGCATAGTTGTCCCCAGTTTTCTCCTACTTGAAGGCGCTCCCATTCCAGAAAACACCTTCTCCACTCAACCCATCCCAAAAGGCGATCTCCTCACTCAATCGATCCCGAAGGGAATTCCCAAATTAGCTTTTCCATCCCAACACACAACTGGTGAATCCATTTCCTCTCAACCTACCAACAAAGAAGAAGGCGTCGGAGAAGAAGAAGAAGAAGAAAATGAGGTAGTAGACGTCTCGGACTCAGATGACATCTATGAGGTTTTCAACCAGCCTCCATCTCCTGTGACAACAACTAGTGACCTCGACCAATTTTCCCAACTTCAATCCAGTGACATTGAAGGAGCAGTTACCTTATCAAACGAGATGGGGATTCAATGGAAGCAGAGGTCGAACCTACAAGAATTGCTGGAATCCCAGCTGGGGAGGGATGCTCCTGAAAAGTCAGCATAGACAAGCTCCCCCCTCTTTCACCAGTCCCGACCCATCGAGCTGACCTTGCCGACCATAAGAGAAAGTGGGAGAAAAAAGGAAAGGAGGTGATGGAGATAGGGAAAAACATTCCTCCCAAAGAAGTTGAGCCCCAGAGGGGGTCTAAGCAGCAGTGAGGCCTACAAACGAGGTCAGCCACCGAGGCAGAGAGGAGGGGTGACCATGAAACTGCAGCCGCAGTTTGGGCCTCGTGCATGGAATTGGATAGGGCTCTCTTACACAGTGATGCCTCTATTCGAGATTTCCAGCAGGGTACAGCTAGGTATGTAGCAAACGTTGTGGAACAATCCCTACTTCTTCCCAAGGATATGACTGACCTCAGGTCTTTGAGGCACAACAAAATTTTCCTCGGACTAAAAAGGGACTTGGCCATGGTAATTGTTTTGACTTAAGGTTTTTTTTTTTTAAACTCCTCTTCCTTTTCAGGCCATCCAAGCCACCTTTAGGGCCGAGGAGATGGTCAACTCCTCCCACCAAAAAATGAAAGAGGAAGAAGAGAGGAGGATAGTAGCCATGGATGCCTTCCACGTGGCTGAGAAAAGCAACAAGGACCTAAAGGCTAAGTTGGTCGAGGAAGAAAAACAAAGAAAATATGTCATGACCACCTTAAATAATGTTGAGAAGCAGGTCGAAAGTCAGTGGTTACTTCTCCGCAGCGCTGAGGATCAATTGGCCGCCTCTAAGGAGTAGATAGCCGCCCTAAAGAAGAAATTGGAGGAGGTTGAAAGGGCCAAACATCAAGCTGAGAAGGTTAAGGAAGAGGCGAAGAAGGCTCAGGAGGAGGCACAACAAGAAGGATATGACAGTGGAGTGCTCGAGACCAAGGAAGCCCTTAGGGCTGAAGTCCCAGGGGTGTGTAGGATTTACTATGCCCAAGTATGGGATGAAGCTCTCAACCAAGCTGGGGTTGAGGCTTCTTCTATGCTTAGGAAGGCAAAAAATATCTACTATCCCCCAACCATCTGTGCTTCCTCTTTGAACAACTCTAAGACAGATGCCCCACCTGAAGTGGCAGCAGGGGTGACTTGATGCATTTGGGGGCCTAAAGCGAAAATTGATTATCTTATTTTAGATGCAAAATTTATACTAATTAATATGAACTATGTAGAATTTTTTCTTTTTTTTAGAAATTTTATAGATAGAAAAAGTTTGACAAAATTTTTCATACTTGTTGTGACAAATTGATAGTGGTAAGTAAAAAAGCGGTGTTAGTGGTAGATTTAGATGAGAACTAGTAAAAGTTTGCAAACTCAACTCTTATTATTATTATTATTATTATTTTTAGAAGTGCAACTTCACAATATTTTTTACAACAAATCCTAGGTTTTAAGTTGCTTTTTGTTTTCTATTTGAAAATATCACTATAATTATTTTTTATTTTTTGTCATCAATAATAACCTACTACTTAACATTAGTTGTAAAAGTGTTGTGAAAAATATTGTGGACGTTGCATTTTTTTCTCTCTTTTATTTGTTTTTTATTTGGTAAAAACATATTATTTTATTTATTGATTATAAATAACCCTATTAGTTAAAATTTAGGGGCCTTTTTTTTACTTGGGGCCTTAGGCGATCGCATTTTTTGCTCTAACATTCAGCCGGCACTGAGTGGCAAATCCTGGAAAAGGCAACCCTAGCAAGGTCCTACCTCCTCCCGGTAGTCCTCCAAAAATGGTTGAGTAGACTGGGGCAGACGAAAAAGGAGTTGAGGTGACCAAGGAGGTTGCCCTTGATGCCATCGTGCCCTGGCTGCTCCCCAAGACCCCTCCAAAGATAAAGAGGATACCGAAATGGAAATTTTTTTGGCAAGCCTCCCAATTCCAGCCAAGGGTGACTTCAAGGGAAAAGATCAAGGATCCTCAGAGGCTACAGCTCAGCAAACCAAGGCCCCTCCCCCAGGAAAAATAGTAATAAAAAAGAAATAGACTTAGGGCAGCTCTTTTCTTTTTCTTTCTTTTGTTTTGTTTGGCAACTTCTGTTTTGGTTTTCATAATTTGTAACCAAGTTGCCATTTTGTACTCAATCCGCCTTGCTTTAAGGTTTTTGTTAATGAAAGTTATGGAAAATTCTCTTACTTCCATGATTCTTATGCAAGTATTGATATAATTTCTATCTTGTCTAGTACTCAATATGTTCATAGGGTCAAAAGGAGTGAAATATACTAAGTTCATCATCTTGGCCAAGCATAATTCTAATTTTAAGAACATATACAATGTTGCAGCATGCACAGGTTTAAAACTACTTCGTGCCTTACTCATTAACAAGTTTATAGGGCCAAAGACTTAGCCAACTTTTAAACAGATACAAGTATGCCTGTAAATGCTTTAAATGATGCTCATGAACATCTAATTGAGACTCTTATTGCAGTGAAGATCATTGATGATTGGATTGATTTCACTTGACATTAAAGTAATCAATAAGGAATACTAATTCACCTTAGATGCGTAGTCTAAAAGTCTGTAATAACAAAGGCCTTTCCCATATCAATTTACCCAGGGTGCGTGGTCTAGGGGAACCAGACATGACCAAGGTTCTGTTTGATACTTAGAAAGATATCATAAGGTGTTAATTTTACCAAAGTATGTGGTCTGAGGAGCCAAGCATAACTAAGGTTCTGTTTAACACTTAGAAAAATAACTCAACATATCAATTTCCCCAAGGTATGTGGTCTGAGGAACTGGGCATGACCAAGGTTCTGTTTGATACTTAAATTGATGTTAGGAAATATTAATTTACCCAAAGCAGATGGTCCAAGGACCCAGACATAACTAAGGTTCTATTTAATACTCAGAAAGATGTCATAAGGTGTTAATTATACCAAAGTATGTGGTTCGAGGAGTCATGCATAGTTAAGGTTCTGTTTAACACTTAGAAAAATAACTCAACATATCAATTTACTCAAAGTATGTGGTTCAAGGAGTAAGGCATGACCAAAGTTCTATTTGATACTTAAATTGATGGTAGAAGACATAACACACAATATAAACCCAAATTGGGTAAAGAGAACTTTCATTAATAATAATACATTCTCAAGTTATTTACATTCCAGGGGTGTGGTACAGCCTTTTCCTTTAGATCTTCTAGGTAATACGCATTTATTCCAACTACTGATGTGATACGATACGGCCCTTCCCAGTTAGGTCCCAATTTTCCCCAAGCTGGGTTCTTTGTAGTGCCTAAAACCTTCCTTAAGACTAGGTCTCCAATTGTCAGTGGCCTTAGCTTTATGTTGGTATCATACCCCTACTTGAGCTTATGTTGATAGTAGGCCAATTGGACCATGGCATTTTCCCTTCATTCTTCAATTAAGTATAAACTCTTCTTCAATAGCCTATCGTTGTTGTTTGGAGTGAAAGAACTCGTTCTCAGCATGGAGAATCTAGTCTCCAGAGGAATGACAGCCTTAGCCCCATAAGTCATCGAGAAGGGCGTCTCCCCAGTGGATTTGCGAGGAGTAGTCTAGTAAGTCCAGAGGATGTGTGACAGCTCTTCCATTCATTTCCCCTTCAAATCATCCAATTTCTTTTTAAGTCCACTCATTATGACCTTATTGACAGCCTCGGCCTGTCCATTCCCTTGTGGATAGGCCGGAGTGGAATATCTGTTCTTTATTCCCAGATCGCAACAGTATCTTCTAAAGGCTTTACTATCAAAATGAAGTCCATTGTCCGAGATGAGTGTATGTGGGATTCCAAACCAGGTGACAATATTTTTCTAGACAAATCTCTTGGCATCTATGTCCCTGATGTTTGCCAGTGGTTTAGCCTCAACCCACTTGGTGAAGTAGTCTGTGTCGACCAACAAATACTTCTTGTTCCCTGTTGCTTTAGGGAAAAGGCCTACAATATCCAACCCCCACTGAGTAAAAGACCAAGGGCTGGATAGAGGATTGAGGACTCTTCCAAGTTGGTGAATGTTTGGCGCAAATCTTTGGCATTGGTCGCACTTCTTCATATATTCTTGTGCTTCTTTCTGCATGTTCAACCACCAATAACCTTGCTTGAAGGCCCTGTGAGATAAAGATCTGCCTCCCGTGTGGCTTCCACAAATCCCTTCATGTAATTCCTCTAGGAGTAGCTCAACTGTTTCAGGGTGTATGCATATCAGATATGGGCCAGAGAAGAATCTTTTATACAACTTTCGGTCTTCGGACAACCAAAACCGAGGAGCTTTTCTCTGTATCTTATCGGCCTCGGACTTACTCTCAGGCATGATATCTTCCTTAAGGAACAACACAATATAGTCCATCCAACTAGGCCCCACCCTTATTTGGTGAACATGAACCACATTCCTTTCTGCCTCGGAGGGTTTGCATAAGTCCTCCACAAGGATTACCCGAGGTAAGCTCTGTGCCAAGGAGGTTGCTAGTGCGGCGAGAGAGTCCGCATGTGCGTTTCTACTTCTAGGAACTTGTGATAAATTGAAAAACTCAAATTTAGACTGTAAGCATTTAACCTGGCTCAAATATTCCTACATTCTGGGATCTCTTGCTTCCAACTCCCCTAGGACTTGGACTTGGCCTACAACCAGCCTTGAATCAGAGAATGTCTCAACTATTTTTCCACCTATTTTCTGAACCATGGTCATCCCTACCAACAGAGCTTTGTATTCGGCCTCATTGATTGTAGCCGAGAATCCCAATCTCAAGGATTTCTCAATTGTGATCTTTTCTGGGGATACTAGAACTAGCCCAACTCTAGATCCTTTGTGATTAGCCGCACCATCAACGTACACCTTCCAGGACAAGGGCTCTTGCAAAGAGATTACACCAACCTATTTTTCATCCATGTTTTACTCCTTTAATTTATCTTTTGATGGGGTCTTGGCAAACTCAGCCACCAAGTTGGCGAGGACCTGACCCTTGATAGAGGTGTGAGGCATATATTTGATATCAAAAGCTCCTAGGATCGTGCTCCATTTTGCAATTCTTCCTGTGTAGTCAGCACTCCGAAGTAGAGATCTAAGCGGGAGCTGAGTTAAGACAACAACCATGTGTGATTGGAAATAATGGGGGAGCTTATGCGTGCCATGCACCACTGCCAAAATGGCCTTCTCAAGTGGTAAGTACCGGACCTCGGCTTCATGTAGTGATTTGCTTATGTAATAGACTGGCCTCTGCACGCTACTGTCAACTCGGATTAAAACCAAACTTACTGCATGGGAGGCCACGGCGATATAAGCAAACAAAACCTCGTCTATCTAGGGCCTAGACATAATGGGCTGCCGAGAAAGGTACTCTTTCAACTACTGGAAAGTCAGGGCACACTCCTCGGTCCATTCAAACCCTTTCCACTTGTTCAACAATTGAAAGAAAGGTCTACACCTGTCTGCTGACTGAGAAATGAATCGGTTTAGAGCAGCAGTCATACCTGTAAGCTTCTATACCTCTTTGGGATTCTGAAGTGGTTGCAGATTGTTGATTGCTTTATTCTGGTCAGGGTTGACCTCCATCCCGCAGTATGTAACCATGTAACCCAAAAACGTCCCTGATCTGACCCCAAAAGAACACTTGGAAGCATTAAGTCGCAGCTTATGTTTCCTCAAGATTGCAAAGATATTTTCGAGGTCATTAATATGCTTGGACTCTACCTTACTTTTTACCACCATATCATCGATATAAATTTCAATGTTTTTTCCTAACTGTGGCTCAAACATCTTGGTCATCATCCTCTGGTAGGTAGTCCCTGCATTTTTCAAACCAAAGGGCATCACCTTGTAATGGTAATTTCCAATAGGAGTAACAAAAGTTGTCATCTCTTGGTCGTCCAAAGCTAAAGGTATTTGATGGTACCCTTGAAAGGCATCCAAAAACTTATTTGAGGATGGCCCACCGTTGCGTCCACCAACTGGTCAATCTAAGGCATAGGGAAAGGGTCCTTTGGGTAGGCTTTGTTCAAGTCTGTGAAATCTAAACATACGCGCCACTTCCTAATCTTCTTCTTTACCTCTATGGTATTAGCCAGCCATTCAGGGTAAAAAACCTCTTTAAAAGCCCTAGCCTGCTTAAGTTTCATTACCTTGCCTTTTACAACATCTGAGTGTTCCTTGGACGAATGCCAAGGTGGTTGCTTCCTAAGGGTGACAGATGGATTAACATTCAGATGATGACAAATAAAGGTCGGATCTACCCCTGAGCTTCGTAAGCATTCCAAACGAATACATCAACGTTCCTCTTGAGAAATATTACCAACTCCTCTTTCTCCTGAGGTGGTAGCTGAGCTCCAACTTGAAAAAACTTTTCCGGATCATCACCTACGGTGAATGTCTCTAAATCTTCATATTTGGCCTCCTCGGCTGGCCCTTTTACAGGTAATTCCGAAGATTTTGATTGCTATAAACCTTCCTTAACTGAGGCTGAGGACTCAGCTGCTGGTTGATGCAAAATTGCAGAAACGAGGCACTGCCTAGCCATGGATTGGTTCCCTACTAGCTCCTCAATCCGATCTTCGGACGGATACTTCACCTTCTGATGCAGAGTTGAAGAAACAGCATCCAAGGTATAAAGCCAGGGTCTGGCCACAATGGCCGTGTAGGGGGAATATGCATTCACCACTATAAAGTCCACTTCCACTACCTTTGAGCTGGCCTGTATGGGCAACCTAATCTAACCCTTCGGGGTAACAAGCTTCCCATCAAAACTTACCAAAGGCGAATTGTAGGTTGCTAGGTCTCCCAGTTTTAAGTTTAGTCCTTTGTACAAGTCAAGATACATGACTTCTACACAACTGCCATGGTCCACCATTCTTTTCTTCACATCATACCCCCCTATTCTGAGGGTGACCACCAAAGCGTCATCATGTGGTTGAATGGTTCCAATCTTGTCTTCGTTCGAGAAACTCAATGAAGGTCAGATTTCCAGTCTAGCCCTCTTCGGCTTGAAGTTGAAGTTCTCGGCTGGTGATTTAGCTATAGACATCACCTTGGTAATGTGAGAACCAGTTCTCCTAGGTGTAGCAAAAACGACATTGATTGTACCTAACGGGGGCCTTGAAGGAGCATTCCCCTGAGCCCCTGTTCTTGACTTGTCTCTTTGTATGTTAGGTCGATACAGAAATGGTTTTAACCTTCCCTCTTTTACTAGTTGCTCTAGATGGTTCCACAGCGTTCGGCAATCCTCGGTGGTATGTCCCTGCTCTTGGTGGTACAGGTAATGAAGGCTTTGGTTGTGCCTTAAAGGGTCTCCACTCATCTTGTTCGGCCATCTGAAGTATGGCTCGTTCTTGATCTTCTCCAGAATTTGATGTACCGGTTCTCTAAATACAGTGCTCACCACTTGAGGAGCTGTAGGCTCAGACTGCCTAGCAAAATCCCTTCGAGTTATGTTATTGTTGTAACGGTTCGACTTGAAATCCCTCATCTCCTAAGGGATAACCTTACCCTTCCCCTTATCTTGCTACTGATCTTCTTCAACCCTCTTATACTTATCAATCCAATCCATGAGCTGGTGTATACTGGTAACAGGTTTCCCAGTCAAAGACTTCCTTAAACCATGCTCAGTAGGTAGGCTAAGCTTGAAAGTACTGAAGGCTACATCGTCAAAATCACCATCTATCTCGTTGAACATCTCTCAATATTTGTCCGAATATGTTTTTAGGGTTTCTCCTTCTCTCATGGACAAAGATAACAAGGAAACCAAAGGCTGAGGAACCCTACTGCATGTAATAAAGCGGGACCCAAATGCTTGGGTGAGTTCCTTAAAGGAATCAATGGAACCTGCCCTTAGTCCATCAAACCACTTCATCGCCACAGGTCCTAAACTGGATGAGAATACCTTGCACATCAAGGGCTCGTTCTTGAAGTGTACGGTCATCCTTTGATTGAAATGGCTAACATGCTCTACAGGGTCTATTCTACCATTATATATGGGGAATGTGGGCTATGCAAACCGCTAGGGGAGTCTCCCTCTCTCAATCCAGTGCGTGAAAGGTGACCTGGAAATTTGGTTGAGTGCTTTGCTTATAGCATCGTTTCCCAGGCCTTCTAAGGATGAATTTCTGTTTCGACACTTGTGATGATAATCCTCATCATATGAGAAAGACTCGTTAGGAGGAGTCCTTGATTTACACCTATAGCTACAATCCTCTTCACCATCAGAAGAGAAGTCAGAATGAGATGGGGCTCGCTTTCGCCGTTCATGGCGCAAGCTCCTCTTCAAGTGATCAATCTCCTTCTGCATGTTTCTGGCATTCTCTTCATGAGAGACATGACTTTTACCCTGAGATTGACTCTTATTGATATGGGTAGTATGTACATTTCCCTCTCGGTTTCTCCTGCGCTCAAGTTCACGGAAATGATCTTGACGTTGAGACCCCATGGATTCTGCTTGGTTTGGACCTTAACCTACCATTGTTGAACGTTAAACTCAGTATCGCACCAGTAATTTCCATAGACGGCGCCAATTGTAAGGACCAGATTTATGTTCCTTAGCCCAAAGGTTGGTGGGCTTAGGCCCAAAAAGCTCAAAATAATGAATTTGTAGAGAGTGGGTTGGAAAAACTGGGCTTTAATGATTCAAAATATACTAAGGTATCCCGTGACACAAGAATGAAAACAGACGGGTTTATGTTGAAGAAAAAACATCCTCGGCAAGATCCGAGGAGCACAACTCTTATATATTGCTCTTAGGTTTGATTACGAGATTGGTTCCTAGTTGCTATGGTATTTTCGACTTGATTTTGTTGTCCCCCACTCTCCCAGCCTTCTTTCTCTTTTATACTCTTGTTTCCCTTCACCTTCACTCCCCACGTGCATGCCAGATGGCTGGTGTTGATACTTGTTCCATCAGCCCCTTTCCTAAGTCTCCGTGTAATAGCTGTAAGGCTGATAACTACTGTCTAGGCATCATCTCCACATTAATGCAGCTAAAGACTTAGCTGGGGAGCAATTAATATGGTGGGAGCAACTTTTCCCTTAGATATTTTAGGACTCTCCTTCGTACCTTGTTTCTGTAATGTTTATCTGTGCTAGCAAAACTTCCTGGAACATTCCCTTGGACAGCAACCCATGTATTCAGACCTTGGCTTTGGATAGCCGAGGATACATTTATCCTCGGCCCATCCTCTCAAGCTATTATGACCAAAACAAATTTCTTTATTTAGTAACACAATCTCCTATGCTAAAGATTTATCCTCCTCGGATAACCCCTTATCCCCGGCTTGGGCCATGGGCCCAAGATACAACCAGATAAAGAACTCCTGGGCCCAATATCCCTATAGTTATATATTTTTATATTTAAATAATAAGAGCTTCTAAACACGCACGTAGAAGGATGGCAATATGGCGGAATGAGGCTGGATCATGATTGCCTTGTCCACGCTTTGTCCCCTATTTAGGGTGGGTTGGAGATGTTTTACTAACCTAATGAGAATGATGACATAAAGATAAAACATAAAGAAAAATACAACCATGAAAATACTAAAAATCCTTCCCAAAAAAAGAAAAAAAGAAAAAGAAAAAGAAAATACTAAAAGAGAAGGAATGACAAATATTTTGAAAATAGTAGTAGAATATGTATAAAATAAACTAACCTCATCACACGAGCTTTGCATGTGCGATGAGACTCTTTTTTATTTTTTTATTTTAAGCTAAATGTAATTTTTTAATTTGAATTTATCTATTATTAATAAGGTTACATGGAAAGAAATTTTTAAGAAATTAAAATTTAGGATTTGAAATGGAGTAAACTGTTGGGTTTAGTGAGTGTTAATTTTTAGGAAAAAAACTTCTTTGGAAGTTTTTTTTTTTTTTTTTTTTGATTTTGTTGAATTACAATTTTAACCCCATTTTTTATTTTTAAAAAATAAAGATTATCTAATTAGATTAAAGATATTTTTGACATTTTTTAAAATCGTAACAAATTTTTTTGTATAGAAAGGAGTAAATTATAATTTATATGTATATATACATTTTGAGATGGATTGTAGCAAAAGACGAGGCAGGGTGAAGTGGTGAACAAAACCTGTCCTTGCCCAATAACCATTTTGTGGTGGGAAGAAGCGGGGCAGAGCGGATTAGGTGGGGGTGGGGTGTTTTTGCCATTCTCTACAGCACGTGTGAGTAGTAAGCAACACTATTTACTTGACATATTCATAGATCTCTTTTTGTGCAGGATTTCGATTTATACAACCAAGCCTAAGTCCAGTTACATTAATGGACCGTACTACATGACATTGGGTCTCCAAGCCCAATGAATTCAAAGAAACTATTTAGGAAGAAGAGTTGTATTGAAACAGAGACAAGTCAGACAACACGTGACTTAACGTGGCGGGATATGATTGGTTTGTCTGCGTGGAGTTAAATTGCACCTTCAACCAGACCATCTTCAAGTGCAAAAGCCTTCCTCGTCTTCCTAGTTCTTCTTCGGGGTTTTTAAGAAAATCCGAAACATTACAGATAAAGAGAGAGAGAGAGAGAGAGAGAGAGAGAGAGAGAAAAGAAGATGAAGGTGTTGTGGGTGATCCTACTTTCATACACTCTGTATCACCATGTGTTAGCCGATCAGATCTTCTCAGCCCAAGTTGGTAAATCCTGAACTTGATTTCGTATCTGTTTCAACTTGTTCTAGAAAAATTCTAAATTCTTTGGTTCACCTTTCATCGATTAGCTACAAAGACTGTCTTTTTATTTAATTTAGTTTGATGGGTTTTTCTTTTTTCAATTTCTTTGGTAGAAATTTCAGGCTTTTATGGGTTAATGCGTTTCTGGGTCCATGGAAAGTCTCATAGGGTGTTGTGTATTTGGGTTAAAGTAAGTGAGGCACATACTATTTTCTCATTTAGAGGGTTTATAGGAATATTTGTGGTGATTAATGATTGCAAAACAAGTTCCTTTGCTTTGCTTCAAAATAATCCTATTGGCTTCAAAGGGAAAAACTTAGGTACATTATATTAGGTTCCCCAATTAAATTCACGCACGTATCTGCATTGATCAATACAGCACAAACAGTATTATCTTTCCTGAAGAGAATTCAATTCAATCCAATTGTGTGTTTGAATTTAATTGGGAAACCTAGTGTACTGCATCTAAGGAACAGTACTTATGTTTTGTCCTTAATAAAAAAGAAGAGAGTAGGACAGTTCATCTATTATTTGACTTGCTGAAGTAGTCGTATTATGGCTTGTGAGCAAGGGATGTAGACTAGAGAGAAAATCTTTCATAGTAACTAATGGGTATTTAGAGCGTTTCAGAATTTAATTGTAATAGGTTTCGTGCTGATTAGAGAATGATATGTGCTTTGGAGGGCCTTGTTTGAAGGCTTAATCAATTTTAGGGCTTTAAGTTAACTATATATGGCACTTATTGTTTATATTATTGACCTAGTGGTTCAAAGTATGATGTTTTACAGTTCCAAGGGGTTTACAATCTCTTTTAGTGTTTAAATGGTCTACTAAATAGGGCCAAGTTTTATTGATGATCCCTCACATGACACCAATCGGCTCAGTAGGAATTTTGCATCAATCTGAGAGCTGGAATAGAATGATGGATCGTATTTTGATCCATATAGAAGCCCCAAATGTTAAGAAATGGCTGGCTGCTTCTGCTTATGCATGCTTATTTCATCCAAGACCAGTAAAATCATAGATAGTGCAACTATGACGACAAGGTGTTAAGGAGTGGAATAAACTATCTAGGATCAATATCTTTGAGCTGGAAAAAAGGACTTTTGGGAACATTATGGAATGGTTCAGCCATAGAAAGGCTGTGGTAGGTGCTGACTATGTATTGAAGTGGCAGTTACAGTCCCAATGGCTTCAAAGGCCTAATGATTCATGTGGGTGTATCAGTTAGATTGTTATATGTGTTTCTTTCCTACTTGGTGTACAAGCCAGGTCTTCATGTGGAAGTTGTGTCTCCAACCACTTTTTCTTGTCTCTGTTATTGGCTATAATCCGAAAGTCTGGTTTCTTGTAATTTATTTCTAGCACTCCAAGTTAATGTTCTTATCTCTACTACAATAACTTTTGATCAGCAGGTGGCACGTTTGGTCGCAGCTTCCGTGAACCAAAGTATAAGATTGAATTCCATCCAGAAGATTCACCTTTTCATCCTGTAAGTAGTTTAAAAGCCTTTTAAATTTATTTGTTGTTTGGTCCTAGCTAGATGGATGCTCCAAATACATTTTTTTTTTTTTTAAAAGTAGCCATTTTGGGTTTGTGGTCTGACTTTGGAGATTCCTTTTTTTCTTTGACTGTTTAAACTTAATCTACGAAGCATTTTTTGTTACTTGGATGTCACTTTTTTGAGTAATTTAGTTGATTGTGCATGATGCTTTATCTAATTGACATGTACTTCTTGTATTTTCTTCGAATTTATTCCAGTAGAAAATACGAGGCATTTTTGTCACCCTTTTGAGTAGTTAAAGTTGATTGTGGACAATGATTAATTTAATTGACATGTACTGCTTGTATTTTCTTCTAATTTATTGCAATAGAAAATATCTTATTAACAGAAGCCGAATTAGTGCTCTTTTCTGCTACCATAAACCTTAGGATAATAATTTTTATCATGAAAGCAGAAATATTTGTGAGATATGAAAGTGAGGTGGCTTTGTTCTTTTCTTGCAATAGTAAGTTTGAACAGAGAGCCATTGTTACTCTTTAAGGTGCTTAACCTTATTGAACATGGTAAAAGTGCTTTCCCTATGCAGTTATTACAGGCTTGGCTTTTTATTAGTCAGTGATTCTGTCAAGTTTTGCTATATGAGATTGCCTTGGTCAGTTTCTTGTAAAGATGGTGTTAGCGGATGACCTTAGGATCATATTTTTGGTTCCCAGATTACTTTTTTTTGGTTTCCTTCCAAGTTCTTTGTGCCCAAAATTTATTGTTCTATGTTAATTGAAGAAGAGAAAGTACAAACTGTGAAAGTTTGATCTAATAATTGGGCCCGTTTTATTTGGCAGGATGGTGATCAGGAGTCTGTGATTATGCCCAATAAAAATGGGGAGAATTTTTTATGTTTTTTGCCTAAGGTGGAGAAAGCCAAGAGTGGAAAGCCAGTTACTCGGCACAACACAAGCAGCATGATAGTGGAAAGTGAAAAACGAATTAAATTAAAGACACCAGATGAGCTGCTTGAAGCACTGAAGGACCGATGCTTGATCAGAGTTAGTATCTGTCACCCAAAAACTATCTTGATTGTGTGCCTTGGTTGACTGATACTTTTTAAAGTTACTTAAATTAAAGATACTTGTTTCTTTGTTGGAATTATGTAGCTCGCATTAAGTTGCAATACTTGTTTCTGTGAATTATGCCTGCTTTAATAATCCTGCATCTACCTGAATTATCCTCTAATGTTACCAAATCCTTTATGCAGCAAGAAGGCTGGTGGTCATATGAATTTTGCTATCAGAAAAAGTTACGTCAAGTTCATTTGGAGAATGAAAAGGTATTCCTAAAGTGGCTCTAAGGTTCTCTTCTCCTAGAGTACTCCTTCTGGGGTGGGCTTGGGGCTTACGCCTATAAGGCGTTCATCTACTTCTCTCCTCCTCCTTAATTACTTAGCCAAAAAATAGATTCTCTTCTGTTATACTAGGCCATTATTTGTTATTTGCTTTTGTCACTGATGTGTTTTTGGTAATATGTTATTAAATCAGAGCATGATGGTTTTATGGGAGGAAGTGCTCTAATACAGTAATATGCATGTGATGAATCCAATAAACAGTATCTTAATAAACTTTTGGTTGGTGGTTTTTGGGCTATGACTGTAGTTTTGGTGGATCCCACTTAATGAATTAATTGCTGAAGCTTCAAATAGATTGGATTCATATCTGTCCAAGATTTCATTTTGTAACCATCCTTGTAGTGATAATTGTAGTAGTAGCAGTATCATTCTTAGCAGCAGCAGTTGTAGTAGCAATAGCACTAGCTGGTTGAAAATTTCAGTTATCATGATTCCTTTATTGAAATTATTTGAGAGTGTTGAAGACCTGAAAATTCTTAGAATCATGTGCTAATAAGATAAATTTTTCTTTCATTACAGGAGGTTCAGGAGTTTGTCTTAGGTCAGTACGATGCGGAGGCCACAGCTGCTTTCAACCAGAATCTCTCTGATATTTCTGAATTGAAAGATCCCCACTCAAAAGATGCATCTCAAAGGTATGCTTTTATTAATATGATAATTGATAGGTTAGGTACAAGGGAAAACTTGTTTTTAATTAAAAAGGGGCTTTGGCCTAGAAAACTAAAAGAGGAGGAAGAGTTGATACTGATTATTGTATTAAATGGTTCATGTAGGTATCATGCTCATCAGTATACAAATGGAACCATGTGTGATCTTACCAATCAGCCACGAGAGACTGAGGTATGAAGTAATTGAAAATCAAGTGGCTTTCAATTTTCCTTCCCTTCTCACTTATGCTCAATCTTTTCTTGTTTTCATTTGCAGGTGAGATTTGTATGTGCAGAGACCAGAGCTATGATTAGTTCTATTACAGAGCTGTCCACTTGCAAGTATGCACTTACGGTTCAATGCCCAACGCTTTGCAAGCACCCGTAAGTGTCTCTCTCTCTCTCTCTCTCTCTCTCCATATAATGTGCAAATTAAATGAGAGAAAAATAGGAGTGTTTTCTTTTCTGATGGAAGCATATCATTTTATGGTGCTAAAAGTGCCTGGTGTTCGACATGGTCTGATGATCACCTTTGACCTGGCAGATTGTTCCAAGAAGAGAGACCAGTGTGGCACACCATTAACTGTAATGTGCTTCCTAAAGACTATAAGGATACAAAAGTGGGGGAAGAATCCAAAGAAAAGCAGATTCTTATGGTCACAGATGATGAAGCTCCTTCTAGTTATGATTCAAAAGAGTGACAGACATTGATACATAGAGCTTTGTCGATACAAATTAAATGAGTCAAAAAAATGACTGTTGTATGGCTCTCTGCTTTCTTTTGCATATAAATGCAGTAGATAGATAGGTTTTTTTTTTTTTTTTTTTTTTTTCGAAGATAATTGATCCTTCCAGGTTTTTGTTTAAGTTCATCATACTCTCCAATTAAAAAAAAGTTCATCATACTTGTGGATAGCTCTCCAAGAAGATTCTCCTCTCTCTCTCTCTCTCCCCCTCAATTTTCTAAGAATTGGAAACCAGCTGGAACTAATAATGCATAATACAATACAATTTCCTTCAAACAAGTATACTTTGGTTCAATTCTGTGTTCTGACCTTCTTAGAACGATGTATATCCTTTGCAGCCAAATAGCATTTGGTATTTGCCTAGAAAGATATGAAAGGGCATAATTCATATGCATAAATGGTCATGGGATTTGATTGATGTTTGATTCTATGAAGTAGCTTCTTAGCTTTGTGTAGTATGAAATGCTTATCCTGTCATGAGCAGGAAGAGGTCAAAATGTAGATCAATTGAAGGCATGTCTGGCATTGCATCAGGAATGCGCTAAAAAAGCTTTAAAGCTCTTTATCACTAATGCTCTACAACTAAACCTTCACTTCCTACAACTATCCTGAGATAAGTAGTTTAGGTGGAAGAGTCTTGTTTTGTAACTGAATGTGTCTCCTGCTTAGGGTGTTTGTTTTATTGGTTTGAATAAAGCTGCTTATTCATTCCCCCCCACCTCCCCAAAAAAAAGTGCTTACTGAGATTGTTTATGAGACAAGCATGGCTGAGTTCTTAGCTATCTGCCTGATGTTATTACAGAGGAAGAAACTCTGTATTAACTAGTTTGTGACCTGCTCAAAATTCTGAAAGAAACTAATCTGTGATCTATAGTTGCAGGCTATATTGCGGTTAGAGGGAAAGCTAAGTCTCAATATTGCACCCTCAAAACCTAGACTCCTGAGGCTTGATTTTTAAGCAGAAGCAACTATAATCACCCAGCTCATGATGCTTGCTTTATGAGCACGAGCAGGGCGCCATTAAATAAAGATTACTCCTGGGATATTGAATCTCAACAGAGAAAATACTTGCAGATTAAGCCCCTTCTTGTGCTCTTGTTTGTGATGGAAGCCTGTCCTGTTTTTTTCATTTAGTTCATTTGACAACTTAAATGGTTCAAAGGGCGAAGTATGATTGCCCACTCTCCTCAAGTATCATGTGAATAGATAGAAAACTGATGACTTTGAGCTATTTAAGTTGTAAATACAGCTTTGCAAGGGTAGGTTTTCAGTTCAAGCAGAATACTTTCAATCCTTGCAGCCTCCATTGGATGTAATAAATAAAAATAACAAATTTTTATTATTGAAGAACTCATTGCTTTTAAGTAAGGATGCCTTGGAGCATATAAGCTTATCAGATAAAATATAAAACCACCACTCACACCTAAAAATAAAAGGAAAAAGAAAATAACAGGCCACCATCACATCAGGATAAAATAAAATGCATTGACAGAAAAATGATAATGTCACGACAATTAGAACTTTGATATTAGTAGAATTCTAATGTACCATGACTACAACTTTCGACAACTAAGCAGATTCGATATCTACCATCCCACTATACACGTAGACACTAGTATGCAGAATTGCCTAGAGTTATCTTCTCATTAGCAGCATGGTGCCTTCTCACTATTGCCTGCTGACTCCAGAATAGCCAAGTACTCAGATATGGCCTCACCTTCTTTAGTGACTTCAATGTCATAGTCTGTTAAAGCATCTCCTTTTGCTAGTTCATCAGCAAGTTCATCTTCCATCTCTACATCCCGCTCTTCTACTTCACTGGCAGTTGAAGGACCTCCAGCATCAGGAATTATTGGAATGGAAGAATTCCAATTGTTATCAGCAGAAATCGTTGGGTTTGGCTCAGATTCTAGATTACTGTCTGCAGCAACTGAGGGGTTCGACTCAGATTGTGAGAGAAGTAGATGCATTGCTTGCTCCATAGTGCCACCAACCTGAAGTGCTGCAACCACTGCACACAAGAAACAATATCAGTTTGCTGCTTGCCCTAAAGAATGGCTACCCATTAACCCTGTGGGAGTGGTTTCAATGCAGGAAATTAACTAAAGCTTTTGATAACATTTGTTTCAATGCAGGAAATTAATTCTCACCCCGCGTTAAAGGAAACAATCAATTTGGTGGAAATTGTAGGAGTTTTCCACTTGTTTCAATTCCACAAATATATTAAATTTTGGGGGATTAAAAACTACAGTAAAATTTATGGTATTATCTTGTATAGGGCAAGAAGAATCAGTAAGAGGGAATTTAATGAAGGCTGTTATGTGACTTTACTTCCCAAAGTAACAGGTCTTCTAAAAACAGGGGTACAATCAATGACCTAGGGAAAATAAACATTAAAAACACTACTGTAAGTGGTACTGCAATATGTAACTCTTCAATAAGTTACCTCTTGATCTTTCAAAGCCCATAAGTACAAGCTGTTCAATTGCAGCTTCTGATGCTCGTTGCTGCCTTTTCCTTTTCCTTGATTCAATATCCACCTGGCAGGGAAGAATGTTAGCACTGATAAACAAATGAGATAACTTGAAACCAAAATTATTTCATGGGAAACTGCAAGGTGACCTGCATGGCAGAATTAGTTTCTGGATTTGTCAAATTATCCAGTGCCTGCTGAAAGTCATTTTCATTTCTTCGAAGGGCTTCAGCTGCAAGCTCCTTCTCAAACCTGCCAAATCAAGCGATTGTTAGCTTGACTAGTGACTATAAGGGTGTTCCTGCTATTCACCTATTTGGTTATGGACAGTAGGCATCACACTGAAGCTGCAGTTTAATAAAGTTCCCTTAAAATCAAACAGCAACAAGCTATCCTAATTTTACACTATTCTTTTTTGATAGTAAAAAAATTAAAAAATAAAATAGTGTAACATTCCTATACCTAAACCCTGAACTCTAAAAGTAATTCTGGCTGGCATCTTACCCAATGGAAACCAATTCATTCAATATCTTGAGATCCACAGCTTTCTTCGAGGGTGTCATTCCATACTTTTTTAGCTCCCTGCAAAACTTTTGAGCTCTAAATAAAAATACTGACAGGAAAAAAGAAGAAGACCAGAGTTAAATTTTAACAAGTCACACCCACTTTATATCGTTTTTTCGCTTCAAATCCTCCTCTCGTTTTCGTGCTCTCTTTGCCTTTTCCTCAACCAGAAAATCAACAGCACTTCCAATATCTTGATTGCTCATTCTCAACGCTCTTTTTGAATCATGTTCTTTAAAACCCATGCTCATAACAAGTGATAAGGCTTCATCAGGCACCTGTAACTGAAATCAACAACAGAAGATTGGAATTGAGATGAGAGAAACATAAAAAGAAGGCAAATATCAGAATCTGAAAAGGTGAGGAGGTTAGATTTGAGGGGAGTGGGCTGCTTCATCTAGGTTTGAATCTTATTGAGTGGTCTGCTAGAGATCAAACATTGGGAGTATGGAAAATGAACAGCTTAGGCAATAACCAAAAAGTAATTTAATAATGATCCAGATACAGCTAAAGCAATATCTATAGTTATACACAAAATAACGAATATGGTAAGTGACAAATTTTTGTATAAAAATCATAAGTATTATGCATATGGATGTTGTAAATGCAGTGAACATTTCAAAATGATTTATTACAAATCCAAAAGCACTATTTACACATTCAACTAACCTGGGAGAATTTTGCTTGTGCAGAGGTCAATGCCTTCCTCGATTTATCAAACTGACCACTGTGATATGCCACCACCCCTTCCAGCAACTCCAGTCTTAAATGTCTATAAACAGAAAATTAAAATAAATTAGCTCACACTGCATATTCAAGAATCTCACAAATTAAAAAGTATGGTAAATTACAATAAACTACCCTGAGGTTTAGTGTAATACCAAGCACATCCAAAGGTTTTTAAAAATGACCAATCTGGTCCTTAAACACTAATGCCGTTTGTGCACTATCTATTAAACCCTTTTTTTTGTTTTTCCTTTTCTTCTCTCTTTCCCTTCAGTCTTCACTCCAGAAAATTTCTCTCTCTCTCTCTCTCAAGCTCAAGCCATAAGGGTTTCAGACTCAATAAAGGACCAACAACTCTGCCACTGGAATGGTTCCAGATCTGGTTTACTCACAAAACTCATGCCATACGCCGCCGTTTAAAGCTGGGTGGTTAGGTTGTGATCTATGAGTATGGTGGCTGGGTCGCGATCTAGGAGGATGGTGGACGGTGGTTTCTAGGTTAAGTTGAGTGGTGGGCGGAAGTTGCTGGGTTGAGATGAGTGGTGGGTGGTGGTTGCAAGATCACAATCTGGAGCTCGCCATTGTGGGTATGGGTTTTTTTTTTTTTAAAGATATGATTTGGGTTTGAGCTATGAATCGTGTGATTTTTTTTTTTTTTGATAGATATGAATCATGTGATGTTGGATGGTTGGGTTTGAGGAGGATAAATGGGTAGCAATAAGTGGTGCTGTGGTGGACGGTGGTTGCTGGGTCACATGATGCTTGCCGTTGTGGGTCACGGTTTTGTTTTGAAATTTTTTTGATTTGGGTCTGTTTGAGGATGTTGGATGATTGATTGGTTGAGTTGATCTATGTTTGATTCTCTTGTGTGATGCCGGATCTAATTGGGTTGATCATTGTAGTGAGATTTTTTTTTTTTTTTTTTTTGAATGCTCTGTAAATTTATTTTCCAAATGAGACTATGTATGGTTTTAGAAAATGAGTAAAAGTTTAGTGAGCTTTTTTTTTTAATGTTTCTTAAATACATGGTCATGTATAACCTTTGGATACTGATTTGAGCTTGATAGTGAGAGAGAGAGAGAGAGAGAGAGAGAGAGAGAGAGGAGTTTATGTTCTGGGAAAAGAAGAGAGAAAATGAAGAAATGAAGAATATAAATGAACTAGAAAGTTGTTTGGGAGAGAGTTAACAAACGGCATTACACAGTGTTAGTGTTTAAGGACCAAATATTTAAACCTTTGAATGTGCTTGGTATTACCCCTAACCTCAGGGTAGGTCACTGTAATTTACCCTAAAAAGTAAAAGCATACGTATGAATACTCACATTGCAAGCTCTGGATGGCGACCAGCTTGGAGGAGTGTGACACGAGAGGAGTCCTTCCCATGAGCACGTTCAATTCCTTCTCTAGCCTTTTCCAGGCGTGCTCCTGCCACTGAGAGCCATCTGATGTCTCGAAGCATGAAATAGCACCACACCATGTCTATTTGCAGTATAGGGACATTGTCAATCAGCTGAACAGCAAACGAGACATCAACATAAAACAGAGGATACTCTATAACAACAAAGAAACTGAAATTTTCTCAAGAGTTTTGAATGTCAACAACATGAAATTGATGATGTTACATTTACAGACTCTACAAAGAATTCAACATGCCATAATTTACATAGGGTAGCTTTAAGTATTTTCAAATTCTAAGATGCACAAAGTAACTTAGGTCTCGTTGAGTGAAATTTGAGAATTAGCTCATGAAAGCTTGGGTATTCAACTATTTACAACTGGTGCATAATCAAATGTAAAGACAAATAAGAAGAAATACATTTATTTTTGCTTACTTAAAAACCCAAGCAAACATATTTCCTTGAATTTTCAAAAACTCAACTTTGACTCTGATGGTCACAAGCAATTTATATACAAAAATGCGTGTTCTGCAAGCAGCTCAGCCAAATGGTTTCCTTTAAAATGCAGTAACTCAGAGCAACTTTCAGCTCTTTCAACTAAATGACAAAAGACACCACACCACAAATGGCTCGCAAAGTCATTTGTCATCAATAATTTTAATTCTATCAACAGACCATATTAATATAGAAGAAAGAACAGCTCACTCACCTCAATGACCTTTGAATTGCACAGAGAGAAAGCCTCCTACAAGAAAGAATTAAGCCAACTGGGATTATTCACAGGAAAATACTTTACTGAACATTGCCATAACCAACTTCCCATGCAAACAGGACAAAAAGTGGTTAGTGTAAGGTTAAAATTTATCAATTAATCAAGATTCAGGGTAAAAAAAAAAAAAGGAAAGAGAGGAGATTGTCAATGATTAAGATGGGTATGCATGATAATATATGATTACTGAAAAAAATCACAAACAACTGATAAGGGGCGAAAACCTTAGAAAGGGTTTAAACTTTAGAGCCGATACATATCCCCCATGGTCATGAACTGAAGTACTTACTAAAAATTGCATTTGATTAGTTCGTTTTGACATAGATCTCAAGAGATGCATCAAATTGACAACTGTTGGGGGTCTTAGGTAGTCAAAGAATATACAGCATTGCATTTTTTTATTCCCTTTAAGAGAGAGAGAGAGAGAGAGAGGGGTAACTCTTTTCACATTTTAAAAATCCAAAATTCAAAATCATGGAAAGCACATCAGATTAATTTTATTATTCCTTAAAAGATTCTACCATGTTAAAAAATCTACTATGCAACTAATTCAATCGCATTCACCATTTACAAAAATACTGCAACTGACCTCTCCCATGGTAAGCACTTCTAATGCATCTTTGTAATTCTCCCTCCTAATTAGTTGCTTTGCATTTGCGTGAAGCATCAGGCCCATCATGACTGCCCTGTAACATAATAGCCCAAATATTCAGCATTGAGAATGGGATCATAGACCCCTTAAATATCTCAACAAAGGAATTACTTGTTCACATCTAGCAGCACTTTCAAAATGTTACAAGCCAAATCTAATTATTTATCATACCGCTGATCAGTTTCAGATCCCAAATGTACTGTCTTTCCACTTTGATCTTCAAGTTCTATATTGAAGTCTTCAATTGGTAATGAACCATCTGCATGCCTTTTGGCCAGTGCTGTGGCAGCTGCCCTGTTGTGATAGAGACACCAACCAAAAAATATGTAAATAAAAAGGAGCCGCCCACAAGTTAGAAAGAAGAAAAGATGCACACAAAGCAACAAAATAAACAACAGATGGATCTCTATGATGCAGGGAGAGCAGCGAAAATTATCTCAAATTTTTACTTATTTGAGATACCTGATCTCGTATTAGAATTTTTGACTTGCATGGAGTGAAATAGCCTAATATGATGGTGCTTTCAATAGATCAAGATAAGGCTGTATCATTTGTTCCATCCATTGATTTTATCAATCCATTTAAATTTAATATGGTGGAACAGAAAGCTTTTTTGTTCTAACCACAACTAGAAGTTCTTCAATAGTTGGTGCAAGTGTCAAGTGCAAAAGTTTAAATTCTTAAACACATCAAAATTCAAGGTAAAATTTTCTTCAATCAGGGGAGAATGATGCAGAGAAAGGTGCCAGAATTAGTTCAAATTTTATTGTCTCAAATGTTAATTATTTGAGATACCTGATGTCATATTTGAAAATTTAAAATTGGACTTTCATGTTGTTGAGGATTTTATGGAAGGTAATTTTGACTCAATGAACTCTTGAAGCTTTTTAAAAAGAGGCTCCAGGAATAGGTTTGAGTAGTGAATTTTGAACAGTATTTCTGTTCAGAGATGTTTCTCTATAGCTTGGTGGTGATTCCAAGCACCCTCAGGTAGTATAATGAAGTCTACGGTTTATTTATTTCTTTATTTAAATTCTTAATTTTGCTTGTTCAGTGTGTATCATCATTTCATTTGGTCATCAACAAGGAAAAATCAAATTATGTATGCCCACCAATATAAACCTAAAAGATTAGGTGTTACAATCATGTTACAGATAATGCAATCCAATTATAGTTGGACCTTGTTGCAATGGAATGTGCCCTCTGTCCAAGCCATATGTTGTGGGTTTGAGCCAAGTATCAGCCTTTCCAAAATTGGAGGAAAGAATGTTTACTGATCACCTCTCCTAGACACTTACAGGAGCAGGAGACTTTTGTGTGGTATACAATCTTTTAGATGATGCAAGTCAGTAAATGAATTGCAATCTCATTGAGAGATATGCTGATGCAGATTGGTTGAGGGAGACGAAAATATTTCAAATGTAAAAAGCACCCAAGTAAGAAGACTGGACAAACAACAGTGTCCAGGATCTTTGCTACTTTTTTCATCATTCTCCCTACTCTATATTCATGTTCACTTCGTAATCCCTAAAATCTAAGACAGGGAATCAAAATTTTTCCTCAATAGAGAGAAAATGCAATAAATAAGAGGTTTAAAATCATATCAAGGAAGGGGGGGGGAGGGGAGAAAGCAAGGAATGGAAAGGCCCATTATGTCTATGTGTCCTATTTTTGGTCCTTTAGTCAAGAGTATGTCGTTAATTTAAGGCATGAGGCAATGCTGCAGATGAAGAGTACCCTATGAAGAAACTTACACATGTGGCAATTGATTAAAAATATTGGGCCATGCTTGGCAAGTCAGGGAGAAATATATAAGGTCATAGTGCACTAGATTGGTCAATCAACCAGCTTTCTCTAATGTTTTCCAAAGCATTTGCACAAATTATCAAGTCTTAAAAAATATTTTTCAGTTAATCCTTTTGCAATTAACAGGTTCATGGAAAACATACTATTGCAGTCGGTTTAATCCAAGGCAGCCTAAAAACAATTGAACTATTGTACTAGGTCCAAGGACCAGGTATATCAAGATACAGAACAACCTACCTATTCACCTAAGGTAACGCTTTGTAAACCATATTAACAGGAGCATATGATCTTTAATTTAGAACATAAAAGTAGCACCTTTGAGTTTGGCTCCAAAGCAAAGGTGAGGGGAAAAGAAGATTTTCATTATTTTACAAATAAAAGAGTAAAATGACAACTTTCACTCAACTGTGTATAATAAAACAATTAGGCCTAGTAGTGAAAAGTTTCTTATGCTTTTATACCAAAACAACACCAAAAAGAACATTCAAAACTATATTTCTTTTCGACAGATTCTACAGCACCAGAAAATTATGAAAATACCAAAACAAAATCCTCCAAGTTCACTGAAATTTTACAGTGTTTCTTCAGAAATTTTAGTCCTTAAATTGAGAACAACCATAAAACAGTTATGCACTATAACTCAATTTTCTTTAAGCAATTCAATTCCCAAGTCATAGTGTAATGTAAATCTCATTAATCCATCGAAACTAACAATCCAAAAGACAACAAAACAAATAATGGAGAGAAACGCTGCAACCCCTATAAACCCAACAAATAGATAAAACCTGAATTAGAACTTAAGTTGCCAGCTAAATATTAAACAAGGAACACTTGCTCATTGAAAAACCAGAAATCCATTATACCAAGAAAACAAATTAAAGATAGAGAGCGTGAGTTAATCACCAATATAAAAAATTGATAAACATTTACTCTCTCTCTATCAAATGCAATGACCAGAACACATTACCTACAAAAAACACAAAAGCAGAAAAACATTCTATTTTCATCAAAATCAACAAATTCATGATCACAAAGCACAATCTAAACGCATTGCGAAGCAACCACAAACAATCAAAACAACATACGTTCTCGCCAAAATCAAAATCATTTCCTACAAACGCAAAAGCATAAGAACATCTCCTTTTTATCAAAATCAACAAAACCCATGATCACAAAACGCAATCCAAACGCAAGCCCAAGCACCCACAAAAAACTCAAACAACACACATTCTCGTCAAAATTAAGAAAACCCATGATCAAAAAAAGCAATCACAACAGCTTGGAAAATACTCACTTGACTCGGCTGAGTCTGTTAGAGCGTTCCTCCTCAGCCATCAACTCCACCCCCAAAGACTTTCCCTCCTCAACACAGACCCGACTGGCAAGTATCTTAGCGTTGTTCTTGACACCCAACTGGGTCAACTTCTCAGTCCCATCGCCATCTTTCAAGACCTTGCCTGCGCATATGAGATTGATCGACTCAGCCCCACAGCTTGATCGCTTCGCCACCTCTTCTCTCAACATGGGTACAGTCCACTCCTCCAATTCAACCTCTAGTATGCCTGCCCATGTGCCCGCTATCTTCAGTTTCGCCATCGAGAAAAGACACTCAGTCAGAGAGGATTTAGTGTGTTTGGATAGGCCTTAGCCTTTATATGTGAGTCGTTGAGAGAACAAAGCTACGAGGAATTTGCTTGGGGATTAAGTCAATAGCTGTGTATTTGGAAACTACTATGATATGCTTTTGCTTTTTGGTTTTTACTACTTTATACAGTGCTCGTGATGTGTCACAACGCACCAGTCATTAGCCGCCAAGAAAGTAAGAACCGATTATGCTTCCTTTGCTTTGTCAGTCCTCTAAGACACAACCCAAAGAAAAGGCACAAAAAGCCATGTATATCATTATCTAGAATCTAAAAATATTTATAAATTAGATAAATTACCCCAAAAAAAAAATTATTGTGCAACATATTATTATTGTGTTGGCAATTTTTATTGATTAAAAATAATTTAAATAATATTTTCACTAATCTTATTAATTATATAAATTTTGTGGGTACCTAAAGCATGCTTAGACATGCTTGGCAACGTCCTAGGCATGCTTGTAACGTCCTTGACCGTCCTCGGCATGCTTAGCAACGTCCTAGGCGTCCTACATCGAAGAGAAATCCCCCCACTTTCTACCTTATAAGCTTTGAAGCGAAGGAGTAGTGTACCACTATTTTTTCGCTTCAAAGCTTATAAGGTAGAAAGTAGGGGGATTTCTCTTCGATGTGGGACGCTTAGGACGTTGCAAAGCATGCCGAGGTCGGCTAAGGACGTTACCAAGCATGCCGAGGATGTTGCAAAGCATGCCGAGGATGGCCAATGACGTTGCAAGCATGCCTTAGGTACCCACAATATTATTTTATATAAATTTTATTGCAACAAAAATGGTCATTCTAATTATTTTTTTAAACATTTTATCTTGGAATCCAGATCTTCTCCATTGCACTTTGAAATGGAGACTGTCCATTTAAAGAATAGGATTTAAATGAAAGAAATTAAGGGCTTGGAATATGCCACCTCATTTAAAAGCTAACAATTGAATCCTAATTGTTGTTAGCCAAACTAAATGTTAAAGTTAGTCTTTAGGGGAAAAATACAAACACACATTAACAATTGTGTGCTCTACTAGAGAGGAAAGAGTAAATAGAAAATTTTCTATTTACTCTCTAAAGGGGGTGGAGGTGATAAAAATAAATAAAAAGAGAGATCAAGGGGTTTGACTTCCCCATTCTCTTGAAATTCAACTCTAATTATTTGGAAATAGATTCAATGTTCTTTGAAAGCCAATCCCATATTCTCATTGATACTGGCAAGACAAATATTTAAGAAGTATGTTGTTTGTCCAACAAAGGACGATCAAGTTTTGCTTCAAGACCTAAATAATCACAAATCATTTCAAGCAATGAATGAGAGTGAGTCACTTTTTTTTTTTGGTTGTTGTTGTTGTTGTTCCCTTGACACCCATGTGGATTTCTATGATGATTATGTTTAGATTTTGACAGTTATCGACGTAGATTAAATGACTTTTGTATTGGGTCTTTAGGATTCCATAGTCAATTGAGGTCACAACTTAAATTCGTTCCTTTTGCATTCCAAGTGTTTGATAGATTGTCCCAATGAATAAATTTTGTGATTCTTTGACTTTATTAATAATAAAAAAATGTTCAAAATAATGAGTTGTTATTTTGATTTTCAAAGAAAACTTTTGAGCCAGATTGACATTAGATTGAGTTTGCTGGATCTTGGGACACTCCGGCTGGAACTTGGGGCACTCCGGTGTCAGGAAGAATAAAACATAATGGTTGAACGTTTCCTAGGAAACTAACATTAAATACTCTTTGACTTTTTGGAGAAAATGACTTCAAATATCTTCTAAATTGTTGGGCAAATAATAAATTTATTTGCTGGGCTTGAAAATCAACATGATTGGGCTTAAGAAACTGATTGGATTGGGTTGTAGGTTTATACTGATACTCCTTATGCCACCATGTTTGTAGCTGCCACTTTACTTCGATGTCACAATGCCTTATGGGAGACCTCATGTCTGAGATTCCACTTTGATGAATGCAATTCATGAAATTTTGTTAGTAAATGTGAATTTAATGTAATAATTTAAGGTCATGCGGTAATTTGCATATCATTAATCAATTGTGGGGCATTGCTCAATGTGGAAGCTTAGGAGTGATTAATATAGACCCAATAATTCAGGGGAAGTGCAATTAACCCAAAAAAAAAATAATGTGACAGACTCTAAAATTCAAGTGCCTTGCAAACTAGTTTTTTTTTTCTTTTTCTTTGAGGGGATCCTTGCAAACTAGTTGAACAAAAAAGTGTGACAAATTCTTCTTTTGGTTCATTTTAATAAATTTTCTTTAATTTCAGTTTAGTGGGGGAATCTTTACCCAAAAAATACAACTGTTTACCTCACACCATTAGATAAATATCCAATCACGATTCCCAAAAAAAAAAAAAAAGTTCAATTCCCAGAAGATAAGTAAGAGCATCTCCAGCAGATTAGTCAAATTTTTGTACTGTTTGACTAATGAACAGTAACATTTAGCTTTTGCCTAACCACTTTTCAAATACACTTTCCAGCAGATTTTCTATCCCATTCTCTGGCAGAGTTTGGATTCAACTTATTCTGCGTTTGTGTTTTTGTGTCTTTTTTTTTTTTTTAAACTAGTTTTTTTGCTTGCCGTTGTTTTTGACTTTTCAACCTATTCACTGTACACTTTTCATCATCTCATGTACTGCATACCAGTGGGTCTCATTTACTGTTCACGGACCCATAAACTTAACTTTTCAGCAATTTTTTCATTAAAAATAGGTCTCACGATACTATTCACACATTTAAAAATTATTTTGCTATAGTGTTTTCAGTTTTCAGTTTCAGCAAAATAAGTTCTATCCAAATAGACCCTCTATCTCATTTAAATATTATTTCTTCATTCATTATTTATTCTTTTTTTAACAACTACACATCTTCCAACATTTTTTTATTCAACACCTAATTATTATAATAGAAAATAAAAATTAAAAATTTGAAGAATGAACAGTAGCCCATCAGACTTGATGGGCTACTGTTCATAAGCCAAAAAAAACTGACTTCGTCGAATTTGCTGGAACATCCACAGTGCACAAGTTCTCTATATTATAGCTAATATACCCGGATAGCCATGCTCTGGAGATGCTCTAAGGGCTTTAAAATGTAAAACTAGATTTATTATTCTATTATTTCGTGCAATTATTGCATAAAATACCACATTGTACAATTGCTTGATCAAATTATGGCACAATTGAGACAAAAAACTAATTGGTCATTTACACAATCTATCAACTAACCATAATTAGATTACACGATTCAAAAAAAAAAAACCGTATTTATTTATTTTTTGAGAAGAAAAAAAAAAAAAAACCATATTTAGAGTACCCTTTGCCATGATTATACTCAATTCAATAACCTTATCTATTAGTAATATTTTGTTTCCTTTAATTACTTGGAACTTGGAAGAAGGAAAAAATAAAAACCCATAATTATCCAAATTGAAAAAAAAGACAACAAAACTCCACTCTCAAAAAAAGACAACAAAACACTTACCTTGTTTCTCAAAAAAAAAAAAAAAAAAAAAGTCTCAACAGCAACACACACTACCAGAATAGCAAGTACTAGAAACCAACAGCAACATACATCATCGAACTCCAAATCCCCAATCAAGACAGAGACCCATGGCTGCCGGAGGCAGTGGAGGAGGCGGAGCTAGAAAGTCCACCACCAAAATCGCCACTGCCACCACAAAACGTAAAACCCAGAAACCCCAAAACAAGAGCCTCGACCAACAGAACCTCCTAGCACTCATTTCCACCGCCACCTCCGCCACTCACTCCTTCCTCTCCCACCACGACCTCCTCCTCCTCCCTTCCCAATCCCTCGCTCTCGAATCTCTCCTTTCCTCCTCTTCCCTCCTCTCTCTCCTCCAACCCTCCAAACCTCTCTCCCTCCCTTCTCTTCCTTCTTCTTCATCACCACCTCCACCACCACAACAACAACAACAACAACAACAACAATGCTGGTTCCACCGCTTCCTCTCCGCCACTTCCTCCACCGACTACGACCCTCGTTGGTCCCACTTCTTCCACATCTCCAAACCCTCTTTCTCTCACCTCCTTTCCCTTCTCTCCCCTCTTCTCTCCACCTCTCTTCCTTCCATCTCTCCCAGTTACGCTCTCGCCGCCACGCTTTACCGCATGGCTCACGCCGCACCTTACAAGGCGGTGGCACGCCGGTTCGGGTTCAGTTCTGGTTCCGCAGAGGCCTGCCGGGCCTTCTACACGGTGTGTAAGGCTGTGAATGAGAAACTAGGTGATTTGTTTGTGTTTAAAGCTGATATAGATAGAATTATAGTGGGTTTTGGGTGGATTTCGTTGCCCAATTGTTGTGGGGTTTTGGGGTTTGGGAGGTTTGGTGTTGAAGGTGAAGTGTTAGGGAAAAATGAGTCAGTTTTGGTTCAGGCATTGGTGGACTCTGAAGGGAGGTTCTTGGATGTCTCAGCGGGGTGGCCAAGCACGATGAAGGCCGATACCATTTTGCAACAGAGTAAGCTGTATTTGGGAGTAGAGGAATCGAGGGAGTTGTTGAATGGGCCAAGGTATGAGCTTAGTGATGGAAATTCGGTTCCTCAATACATATTGGGTGAATCTTGCTTCCCTTTATTGCCATGGCTTTTGACTCCTTATATTAGAGCTAATGAGGAGGATAGTTTTGGTTCGTCAGAACGGGAATTTAATTCTGTGCATAGTCGCGCTATGGGGTTGGTTGGCACAGCATTTGGGAGGCTTGGGGCTCGGTGGCAGCTTCTAGGGAAGCAATGGAAGGAGGAGTGTGTTGAGTTTATGCCGTTTGTTATTGTTACGGGGTGTCTGCTGCATAATTTTCTGATCAAGTGTAGTGAGCCGATGCCGGATGAAAATGTGAGGTGCTTAAGGGAGAGGAAGCTTCCTGTTCCTGAGGGAGAGCTGGATGAGAGTGCACAAAGGATCAGGGATGTGCTTGCCTCTCATTTGAGCCGGGTAAGCCTGAGAAGATGAATGCTTTGGTTATGCTTGTAATTGCTATGCCTTTTTGTAAATGCTAACTAACAATGCATGTTAGATTTTGGGTGAAATTGGATGACTTGGAAATTGGAATGGAATCGAGACACGATCTGCTTTAATTGAACCGGGTTTTTGGGTATGCATAATACATACACACATTATGCCAGTGTTAATGTTTACCTTAAGTGTTGAAATTCATTCATTAACAATGAACAGCATATTAAGCAAATGCCATGCGTATAAGATGTTTGTGTGCATTAATACACGGGGAGATTGGATACACAAATTTGAAAGATGTCTTATACAGTACTTGCCCTTCATTATTTGACATAAAAAAAGGAAAAGATTTTGATATTCCACAAACTTAGTGACTAATATCTAGCTTAGAATTTACCATTTAGCTTAAAAAGTGTGATTCTTATTGGTCTTCTGTGACTGTAGTGTGAAGGTTTAGAGCAAGTATCATGCTTAATTTTCCAATTTTAGGAAAAATCTGTCATCGGGTTGCTGCAGGACAGTTTGTTTCATAAGAAGTATGGACTGATCTAATATGGGAGAAAATCATAAAATTAAGAAGCTTCCTGATACTTTTATCAATAGTAAGGATATTTAAGGCAATGAGGTATCGCTAGCAGAAAAACCAGTTTAATTTATCCAAGTGGAAGGTTGAGAGAGAGATGAAAAGTTGAAATTAGTGGAAAGGGAAGGTGAAAAAAGATTGTCAATTTGTCATAAAGGAAAATTTGATCTTATAATAAAATGGTTTTGATTTTTGTCCATGCTATTTTGAGACATACCTTGCAATCGTTGGCTTTTTTCCTACTCCCTGTACAAGTGGGTATTTAATGCTTCCTTGAACGTGTGTTTGGCTAGATAATTTCTTGCTGGAATTTAAGGGAGAGCTGGACTTTGGGGAATGAAATTTTAATAATTCCTTCGTTTGGCCTGATGAGCTAAAACATTGCAAACTAACGGGGGGAAAATTATCATGGGATTTGTGGGTCACAAATTCTGGCTTCAAATCCTGTCAAAATAAGCATACTTTGATAAATTTGGTAAAACACAAAATTTTCTTTCAAGCGAACCAGATTGAGATTGCCTTCTTCAGATTTCAAGCATGACCAACCCAAATCATTATTTACAGTGATCCTAGCCATCTAGTCTCTCTTTATCCCTTACTCTTCAGATTTCAAAACTAAATATTCGCTTGAATGGTAAGTCTACATTATAAAACCTGAAATTCTTTACTTCCCCACAGGTACTCAAAAGGTAAGTCTCCTGCCTTGCAATGATGTTTGATTACGTAGATGGTTGTATTTCTTTTCTTTATTTTCGTGTTGATTCTTTATTTATGAAACTTGTATGATGAAATAGTCTTAGCTTTCTTGCACATGCAAGATTTGTTCTGAATGGGTATTTGCAGACCATGTGAGGGGGAAAATTTTTCTAAATGGCCTTTATGTTTTGAATGGACATTTTGGATCAGAATGATTTTCAAAGTAAATAATTTTTGCCTTTTTCACTTATTTTTGTTGTTGAGTTTCTCTCATATAAGTTCCAGTCATGGTTGAATGGGATTTTTAAACATTTTTTTCTTATAATTATTGGGATTTGTGTTCATTCGAAGTGATTGACTGTTGTGTTGATGGTACATGGACCATAAAATTAGTAGTCTTTTACACTCTGACAACTCTGACACTCTGACAATAGGCGTTCTTAAAAATGCAAGGTTCGACTTTGGTGCCTCGTTCTATCATTAGGTCCTGGGAATTTTAAATTTTTGCTGCTATGGGATGTGGTGTTTGTGCTAATGGGAAGGATGTGGGTATTGGAATTCTAATTTTGGATTCACAAGGAAGAATTGCTGCAACTGCAACACAAATGGGTGGTTGGTTTTTAACTAAGCAGCATGCCATAATTTGTGCCTTGGTGTGAGCTCTAAGATTTGCTAAGGAAATCCGTTTTAGCTCAATTGCACTTGTTATGACATCTTCATCACTTAAACCGGATTTAATGAACAAGACAAGACATTCTGTTTTTGGGCCACTGGACTTATCCAGGAGTGTTCGATCTCTTTGGTTACAATCTTTTGCTCAATGGCATGTTAGGCTAGTTTCAAAGTCTTGTATCAGTTTAGTAGCCCATTTACCAGCCTTTTGTATTACTGTAGGTGTGGACATGTGGACATAGAGGAAAACTCCACCCTGCCTGCGTAGCTTGAGTCTTAATTTAATAAGAATCTGGTGTAAAGTAAGGGTTAAGCATGTCAGATTAGCATTTCAAAAAATAATGAATAGGATGTGCCAGGTACAATTACTACTCAATAAGACCCATATGCTCTCTCTCACATCAGATAGCTACCAATGCTGGTCTTCTCAAGCTCCAACCCTCACCAGTTGCTGCCGTCGTCCCTGACAATGGCTTCCACACTCACTTACCTCTCTCTCTCTCTCTCTCTCTCACACCCAAACCCTCTATAATTTGAACCTTCATGGCCAAACAACTATTATGTTAATTTTCTTTTCTTTTCTTTTCCTATATGGTCTTAGCAGCCAAACAGATCAGTAAAATTTTCAATTAAGAATAAAAAACACGGTTCAAGTATCTTATTCCCATTCAAAAGCTTAAGCAAGCCTAAAATGTGAGTCATAACAAAAATCCTGGATCATGATCAAATCTACATCTACATTTATATAATACTAAAACTTGAAACGTAGCATTTAATGTTGCTATGTCCATGTTGAGCCACGTCAGCAATTATATCATTTCCATCATATTTTTTTTGTATTTGTCCAACAATTTAAAAATAATTTCTATCAATTTAAAAATACTAAAAATTATAAAATAAATCTCACCCCTCTCTCCATCACAAAGCCCACTTCTTATCTATATATCTCTCTCAACTCATCATTTTCCTCTTTTCAAAAAAAAAAAAAAAACACATCATCTTCCCACCAAACAAATTGCTAATGTTTCTCCTATTAATGACTTCACCATTAAATCTCAATTGCCTTAAATTCAACAATCACTCATCTCTCTTTCTCTCTCTCTTTTTGACTTATTATCTCCTTATCTTCACTGTAAAGCCCACTTCTTATCTATATCTTTCTCTCTACTCGTCATCTTCCTCTTCTAAAAAAAAAAAAAAAAAAAAAAAAAAAAAAATCATCTTCCCACCAAACAAATTGCTAATGTTTCTCCTATTAAGGACTTCACCATTAAATCTCAATTGCCTTAAATTCAACAATTAATCCTCTCTCTCTCTCTCTCTGACATATCATCTCCTTATTTTATGGTTTGTGCTAGATTTTTGTTTACGATGTTGTAATGCAATGTTTTTTTTTTTTTTTTTTTTTTTTTTTTTTTTTTTTTTCACTTTTCAATTTTAGTCTTTTTCTTTATATTCATGTTTACATTTTTCTATACATAATTGCATTTTAACCATTAAAATTGTTTGTGTCTAAAAAATGGAATGCATTTTATTGATTTAGTACATGTGAACAATTAAGTTTTTTTTTTTTTTTTTTTGGTTTGGTAATGTTTTGTTTTATATTGTCTGTTACTATGTTTGGATTCTATAAATAGAAAAAAGAGAGTATAATTTTAATTTATATAATACCAAAAGCTGAATCATAGCATTTAATGTTGCTACGCTCATGTTGAGTCACGTCAGCAGCCATGTCATTTCCATCATATTTTTTTTGTATTTGTCTAACAATTTAAAAATAATTTCTATCAATTTTAAAATACTAAAAAAATATAAAATAAATCCTACCCCTATCTCCACCATAAAACCCACTTCTTATCTATATCTCTCTCTCAACTCTTAATCTTCCTTTTCTAAAAAAAAAACACATCATCTTCCCACCAAACAAATTGCTTATATTTTTCATATTAATGACTTGACCATTAAATTTCAATTGCTTTAAATTCAACAATCAATCCTCTCTCTTTCTCTCTCTCTCTCTTTAACTTATCATCTCCTTATCTCCACCATAAAACCCACATCTTATCTATATCTCTCTCTCTTAACTCATCATCTTCCTCTTCTAAAAAAAAAAACACATATCATCTTCCCACCAAAAAAATTGCTAATGTTTCTCCTATTAATGACTTCACCATTAAATCTCAATTGCCTTAAATTCAACAATCAATCCTCTCTCTCTCTCTCTCTCTCTCTCTCTGACTTATCATCTCCTTATTTTATGGTTTTTGCTAGATTTGTTTTTTACGATGTTGTAATACAGTGTTTTTATTTCCACTTTTCACTTTTTAGTCTTTTTCTATATATTCTTGTTTATAATTTTTTTTATACATAATTGCATTTTAGGCATTAAAATTGTTTGTGTCTAAAAAATTGGAATGCATTTTATTGATTTAGTACATGTGTAACAATTAATCTCTTTTTTTTTTTTTTTTTTTTTTGGTTTGGTAATGTTTTGTTTTGTATTGTCTGTTACTATGTTTGGATTCCATAGATAGAAAATAAAGAGTATAGTTTTAATTTATAAATATTAAAAGTTGAAGCGTAGCATTTAATGTTGCTACGCTCATGTTGAGCCACGTCAGCAGCCATGTTATTTCCATCATATTTTTTTGTATTTGTCCAACAATTTAAAAATAATTTCTATCAATTTAAAAATACTAAAAAATACAAAATAAATCCCACCCCTATCTTCACCATAAACCCCACTTCTTATCTATATATCTCTCTCTCAACTCATCATCTTACTCTTCTCAAAAAAAAAAAAAAAACACATCTTCTTCCCACCAAACAAATTGCTAATGTTTCTCCTATTAATGACTTCACCATTAAATCTCAATTGTCTTAAATTCAACAATCAATCCTTTCTCTCTCTCTTTGACTTATCATCATCTCCTTATCTCCACCATAAAACCCACTTCTTATTTATATCTCTCTCAACTCATCATCTTCCTCTTCTAAAAAAAAAAAACAAAAAAAAAATACACACATCATCTTCCCACCAAACAAATTGCTAATATTTCTCATATTAATGACTTCACCATTAAATCTCAATTGCTTTAAATTCAATAATCAATCCTCTCTCTCTCTCTTTTTGACTTATCATCTCCTTATTTTATGGTTTGTGCTAGATTTTTTTTTTTTTTTTTTTTTTTTTTTTTTTACGATTGTTAAATATATTAGCATTGCGATGTGTTATATCATGTTGTGTATGCTAGAGTGGATGCGGAAGAGGAAGCATAGAAGAGGAATACTGAGAACACGAGGGTTACGTGGTTCAGCCTTACGGCCTACATCCACGGAGGAATCCCTTAAGGGCTACATTTTTATTGTATGAGAGTGTAGTATATTAACCTCCTGTGTTACAATGAACCCTAACATGAGTATATATAGGCGACTAAACCCTAGACTACTAGTACAAGTAGGAATGGGCTTGGGCCTATTACATTGGGCTAATATGTCTAATATATATCTCTAACACCCTCCCTCAAACTCAACGCGGAAGCTCGATGAAGGCTTGAGGTTGGATAAGCATTGAGAAGATCACTTGGAAATGCCTTGAAGAATGCCTTTGAAGAAACCATAATGAAGAATGTGCCAACTGACTAATTTCGGGGTCTCAAATGCGGAAACGGAGTCCAAAATTGGAATCTACGCGAAAAACTGAGCAAGATAGGCCCTTTCGGAACTTTTGACTTTTGGTTAAAAGTCAACGCAAAAGTCAAAGTCAAAGTCAAAGTCAACTGGTCCAGAGTCAAGTCAACAGTCAAAGTGCTCACGGGTCAGATCCGGGTGGTCCGGGTCGGGTCGGTCCGGGTCGTGGTGCTGACGAGACGACACTGCTGACGTGGCTGATGACGTGTCGCTGACGTGGACTAGGGCTGACGTGGACATGCTTGCGTGGCTGCTGACGTGGAGTGATGACGTCATCCAATGACGTCAGATGACAACAGCGAAAGTCTTCGGCGCGTGGCAGGCGCGTGGAGGAGAAGCCAGAAACTAGGGAGGCGCGTGAAGGCGCGTGTTAGCTCAGTTGAGGCCCGTAATTTCAGGTTTCGTAGATCGGCGGACGAGGAGGCCGACAGGGCGGCGCGTGCGCCCGGAAGACGATCTAGAAATCAAGAATCTATGGCGGCGCGTGGAAGATTTTTCAGAGGCTACTGCGGCGCGTGGAGGCGCGTGAGAGCTCGTATGATTACCAGATTCTCAGGCCAAGTGGATCGGTGGACGACAAGGCCGGCTTGGCGGCGCGTGTGACTGAGATCCGAGCTAGGAGTCGAGAATCTTCGGCGGCGCGTGTGAGAGTTCCAGGAGCCATTGGTCGCGCGTGGTGGCGCATGCGGCTGCCGTTGGAGGTCGGGTTTCTGGGTTTTGGTCGCGATATGCCGTGGAGCACGTATGTCTTGTTGGTTTCATTAGGCGAAGGCTTGATGTGCACAGATCTGATAGGGAGAGACACTGATTGCTTGGGTTTAAGATCTGGACACAGCAGTGAGAGCCATAGCGGCTGCGAGATGCCGTGGAGTCTAGATCCAGCCGACAAGCATATGACTTTTGATGGCAGTGTGCACATAAGAATCTTCTTTGTTTACTAGAGATATTTGTTTGATGCCAAGAACGAAGTTTGGCTCTGATACCATGTTAAATATATTAGCATTGCGATGTGTTATATCATGTTGTGTATGCTAGAGTGGATGCGGAAGAGGAAGCATAGAAGAGGAATACTGAGAACACGAGGGTTACGTGGTTCAGCCTTACGGCCTACATCCACGGAGGAATCCCTTAAGGGCTATATCTTTATTGTATGAGAGTGTAGTACATTAACCTCCTGTGTTACAATGAACCCTAACATGAGTATATATAGGCGACTAAACCCTAGACTACTAGTACAAGTAGGAATGGGCTTGGGCCTATTACATTGGACTAATATGTCTAATATATATCTCTAACAACGATATTGTAATATGATGGTTTTTTTTTTTTTTTTTTTTCCACTTTTCAATTTTTAGTCTTTTTCTTTATATTCATATTTACAATTTTTCTATACATAATTTCATTTTAACCATTAAAATTGTTTGTGTCTAAAAAATTGGAATGCATTTTATTGATTTAGTACATGTGAAACAATTAAGCTCTTTTTTTTCTTTTTTGGTTTGTTAATGTTTTGTTTTGTATTGTCTGTTACTATATTTGGATTCCATTGATAGAAAATAAAGAGTATATTTTTAATGGTTCCGTTTTTTTTTATTTTTAAATTCTATGGCAAACTAACCTTTCTCCTAGCCTTCTTCACAATAAAAATCATTTAATTTATTGATGTTAATGTTATGGTATTTGTTCATCAATATTAACCCAATTGAAGGAGCTTTCTTAACGGACCAGCTAATAAAATGTTTGTTTGTTTTGATTTGTTTTGTTTTTTTTTCTTCTTCTTTAGAAGAGTCAAATAAAGAAGTTAATAATTGACTAAGGTAAGAGAGTAATTAATTAACACATGGCAGCCATTTTAAAATGGCTTCTCTCCAAAAACCCACCGATTTAATTTTTTATATATAAATTTTATTTGAGAGGATTGATTGTTGAATTTAAGGCAATTGAGATTGAATTTAAGGCAATTTATCTTTTCTCACTAAGCTAACATTCATTTGCCTCCTTTTGTATTTAAAACCCACTGATTTAATTTTTTATATATAAATTTTGAATTGCTTTCTTTCCACCCCATAAGTCACCAAATTACAAATAAAATTTGAAACTCCCTTTGAGTTTAGTTTTTTCTTTTCTTCCCCCTCAACTTCTTTGTTTTTTTTTTTTTTTTTTTTTTTTTTTTCAATTGTGAATTGTTAGTCTATTTATTTATATTCATGTTTAAAATTTTCCTATACATAATTGCATTTTAACCATTAAAATAGTCTAAAAATTGGAATGTGTTTTATTAATTTAGTACATGATCATTTCCCTCCCATTTATTTATTTTATTTTTTGAATGGCTTTGTTATTTGTTCTATTTATGTTTACTATATAAATTCTTGCTAATTTTCTTTAGTCTCATCTAAATCTATGCTAACTTCTAACTTCTTAGGATACTTTGGAAGAAGAAACAAAATCTTCTACATATTATGATCAATAGGTATGGAGCATATGGTGTTCCTCTTTTTCTTTGTATTTGAGATTATAACTTAGATTTGTATGGTTTTCTCATTAATTTTATGATGTAAATAACTTTATGTCAAGTCATACATACTAATGCATTTTTTTTTTAAAGATCTAATCTCTAATTCTTACCATTTATCATCTCAAAAAAACAAATTCTTACCTATTATAATTTTTAACTAAACAACTCTGGGACGCTTACAATGTTTAACTATTGCTCTATATTTTCCATGATAATACTAATATCCATTACTCTTACCTGAAGCATATACCTCAATGTGATCTTATTCTCACATAAAAAAATTTGGGAAAAAAAAATAATGAATATGGAAAGTCTCTAATTTTCCATAAACCAATATGGTAGTACCAAAGTTCTCTATTCAGACTTGCTATTATGTTACCACATTTAATTCGATGAGTTTATACACACACACACACATAAACACCCATATATGCAACTTAGTAGTTACAAATACAATTTTTAATTATCAAAATATACAAGGTCTCTTCCTCTTCTCTAACCTTTCCCCTCCCACGACACTTATGTATCATTTATACCTTTTCCCCTTCTCCTACATATTATATATATATATATATATATATATTCTCTTTTTATCTCTTTTAAAACCAATAAGCTTAGTATTTGTGATGGAAAAATTTAAATTATCAATACATGTTTGTTTTTTTATATCTACTACATATCAAAGGTACCTCTCTCTCTCTCTCTCTCTCTCTCATTTAGATTTCTCTATAATCTTGACATTCTATTTGTTTTAATGCTTTTTGATAGGCATTTTACAAATTTTGGAAGTTCTTGGATTAATTAGAATGGAGAAAGTTAATATATGAAGATTGATAAGTATTGTCAAGATAATAACAATAGTTTTTTATGTCAATAAAGCAATTTGAATAACATAGCTTAAATGATAAATGGTTGTTAGGTTGTCTATATGCTGGTATTACTAATCAAATTCTCTTACATTATTTCACTTTTTGTATTACTAATTTTTTTTTTTACTTTCACATAGGTCACACTTTTTAGCCAGTTTTCCTGGCCATATATATATATATATATATATAGTCATCTACTTGGATGATTTCCTTAGCAATTCTACAATCATCAATGCATTACTCTTGAATTATAATTATAGATTATTGCATTGTTTGTTGACACATGATAATTTATAATTCAAGATCTTTTCCTACTATTTTCTTGGCTAATTTGTTAAAATTTAGAAATTGTGTTTGGCTTCATCTTGCTAGGTTCTTTTTTCATGATCATTGGTTTATATGCTATGAATTGGGCTAAAGTTAAAGGCCTGGGAGAGATCAAACAAGATACAGTTGTACAACTACTACATGAATCTTTTAGAGAACATGAGTATTAAATGTATAAGTTTCTTAGTAGCTTAACATAATGAGGTGATTCCATGGTATAAAAAAATAAATATGGACATGTATAAACAATTATATCATGAATACGTTTGCTTTTATCTACACCTTTTATGTTTTTTATTGACTGACTAAAATCAACTACACATTTAGCTTCTTCTCAAGAGAAAAAAAAAAATACTTCACATTTAGCTTCCTTAGTTTTTCAAAAATTTTAAATTGTGTGTAAAGGAAAAATATAAATCAATATATGTTTTGGGGAGATTTTTTTTTGGCAATAGTTGATTCTCATATATAAGTTTAGTGATTATTGAAATATAAATTGTTATAACTTTGTTTAATAGTTCTTATGCGAAAAAATGAAAATAAAGTTTGGATAAATTGCTCATTAACAAATCCAAAAATGCAAAATAATGTTAGCTTTCATATGAAATCATCAAGATTCATTCTCATGCTCTAATAAAAATTATACATTCTCTTCTTTATTTATTTATTTATTTATTATTGTGTTGCATTTTGGTGCATATCTCACTATATTATAACGTATTACAAAATATTTTGTCATATGTAATAATTAAAAATAAAATGCATCATGTTTCCTTGGCAAATTATATACATATATATATATATATATGTATATACAAAAAATCAAGATATAGACTTATTTAGTTATAGAATATATATTATATATTATAGTGTAATCACATTATTGTGAGATGGGTTTGAGACTATTATTTATAAGTCTTAACCACTATTTTCATTTTTTACTTAACATAAAAGAATATGATGTCAAATTTTTTCGCGTATCGCGCGGATTTGCCACTAGTATATCTAAAAGCTGAAGCGTAGTATTTATTGTTGCTATGCTCCAGTTAAACCACATCATCGGTCATGTCACCTTTTTTTTCATCATTTAAAAAAAAATATTGATATATAAATAAATAGTGCAACTTTACACATTCTCTAACTCTTTAAATCCAACTCACCATTAATTCAACCATCTTTCAATTCTCAACTCTTCATTTTCCCCTTTGAACCTAATTTGCTCTTTTGAAGTTCAAACCCTTCAGTTCTCACTCTTGCCATTAACTATGTTATTTTTAACACTATAAATTTCCAATTGCTCTCTCTCTAACTTTGCAAAGTTGCCAAAGTGACATCAAATTTGAAAAGTCCATTCGAGGTTTGTTCTTTTCCTTCTTATTTTTATTTTTTATTTTTTTATTTTCCCCAACTTTAGTTTTTCCATTGGAATTTTAAAGTTTGTGGCTAATATGTTTTTTTGTGGGTTGTTGGCAATGTGATCACTTTGGGGCAATGGATGGCTAGGATTTGGTTTGTTTGCTATGAGAAGGGTTTTCAAGGATGTTAGTTTTTAGACCCCTTAAACAATTGATTAAACCTAAGTAATTAGCCAAGTGATTACTTAGTCCAAATTACAAGTCTAGGTTATCACAATCAAACAATCATATCATGCATAGCAACGGAAAATAAATAAGACAATGATATGATCACCCAGGAAAACCAAACCGGTAAAAAAAACCTGGGGAGGATTTAACTTACCTATCCTCAAGGTAAAAAGCAAATCTACTAGAAAGAATCGAAGTTCATACAATAAGACTTACAAGCCCCCACGCTCGACTTCTTATTGCTACCCACCAGTAGAACTTACTGACAGGACCACGTGCAAGCTCCGAATCCACGAACTCCTTCTTTCTTTGGCCTTTGCAAAACACAAACACCCCCGTTTGTGACTTTGAGATCCCACTCAAAAGTTTAGCAACACAAACTCTCCTGTTTGTGACTCCAAGACCACCCTTGAAGGTTTAGATCATCAACACCTTTAATGACAAGAGAAGGCAGCAACTTCTACAATACCAGATCTTGAGATTCTTCAAGGAATAGCATCGGTAGAAGACATAAGAGAGCTTTTTAGGAACAAAACCCTAAATACAAAAGATGCACACTTTTTTCTCTCTGAAAAGCCACATAAAAATGTGCTTAGGGTTTCCTTTATATACTGGGAGAAGTAGATTAGAAACCCTAATCCTAAATGGGCTTGAACTGCTGTTTGAATTTAATTAAAATTCTGCAGATACGACTTTCGATCGATCGAGCCTGTCTTTCGATCGATCGAACCAGACAGATTATGAAATCTTCTTCCTGCAGCTTGTATGTTCTTGAATCTTGACTTGAATCACCTTGAGCATTGTCTAATAAAACCTATAGACTCTAAGATCTATATCTAGACAAATTTGTGTTCACGATTTGCCAATTGTTCTAAACATTTAGAACCTAACAAAGGATTATAAACTTCTTACTTCATATTTATGTTATACAAATTTTATTTTATATTTGTGTTTTACTTGTTCAATTTGTTTATATATCAAAAGCTGAAGCTTTTGTTATGCTTCTGTTGATCCACGTCATTAGCCATGTATTCTTTTTATTTGTTTTTTATTTTCCTTTTTTGTTATTTTGTTTACCTTTTTCAAAAGAATGCAAGATATTGACGATTTTACATATTCTCATGACTTTACACATTCTAAATAGTCTTAACTCTTTTGCTTTACTCAAAAAAAGGAGAAAAATAAACTCTTTTGCTGTTAAAAAAAAAAAAAAAAAAAAAACTCTTTTGCTTTAAATTATGCTCTCCTCCTATTACTCAATGCTTCTTTAGATAATTAAAAAAAAAAAAAAAACTCTCAACTATCCATTAAATGTTTTCCTATGTTTCACCTTTCCCATTTTTTTGGGATAGATTATGTAGAATCCTCTCCATAATAACTGAGCTAACTGCAACCCACTCACGTTTCCTATTTACTCCACTAAACACAGCTGGCTAACTATTTGAATTCACAATTAACAGTCCTCCTAGGTCTCTCTCTCCATCAAACAAACAAATAACATCACCCCACTTTTCCACCACCTTATTAAATCCATTTTAACATCAATTTAGCACTATAATTCTTTGAGCTTGACTAATACTCCCCCCTATTGATTTATTTTCTTTATATATTGCAATTGCTCCCTCTCCAGTTCTGCAGAAGCAGATAAAACATCATCAAACTTGGTAATGCTCTAGTATTTTTCGCTCCTCTTCAATCAACTAGGTAACCAATTTGTCTCTCCTACTCTCTCATATTTCTATATTTACCAAAACCCAAACTACTATGACCTGTGTCTCATGCTCTCGGTTCCTTCGTTCTCCATCAAATTTAATCTATTAAGAAAATTGGAGAGCTAGACAGTGCAAAAGCAAAAGAGACATATTGATGAAACTGCAAAGAAAGAGTGATCAATCTTTAGGCCTGATTTTTTTTTTTCAATACAAATGCTTTAATTGTCACCCATTCGTTTGTTTATCCCATGTGGAATGTCAACTTTTTTTCTTTTTTTTTTTTGGTTTTTGTTGCATGACATATACTTGATGAAATTTCTCTTAGACATGTGGTATGAAATGTCTCTTAGATAAAGTTTTAAGACATGAATCTTGACAAATTTGATGTTATGAAAGGAGTAGGTTATCAATGGGGAGAATACTTTTGAACACTATTTCTAAACTTGAGCACCACATTCTCTTTGACGGATGTCTCCACACTTGAGTTTCAAATGTTTTTGTGGCTGAGGTTTCTTAAGTTTATGCTCATGAATTCCATCTACATATTGCATGAATTATAGCTCCTTACAATGAGGGTTTTGATTTTAATATTTGTTTTTCTATTGCTTTAGTTTCTATTGGTCACATTTGCATATGCACTCTCTTTTTGTAATTAATTGCAAGCATAAGATTGAAGGGGAAAAAGGCTTGCTTTGTTAGTAGTAGAAAGAAGATGTTTGATGTGGGTATGCGGGTTTGCACCATTTGAGAGTTATGAAACTATATTATACACTTTTTGTATAATTTTATAGACATGACTTAAAAGAGCTTAAAAAAAAAAAACTAGAAATATTTCTAATTATAAAAATAACAAATTACCAAACAAAAAAAAAATGTTATTAATAAAAAATCCAATGTTCCTTTTAAACTGATTTATAAAAACTAATTTGTAAATATTTTGTTGTTGGAAACGATCAAGCTCAATCAGTTATTAAAGTTTTACAAATTTTACTTTTAAGAGCCTTCACTTAGAAAGCAACTACTTTTTGCTATTTTGGAGCTTTTAGAGATACCACTACTAAATTTGGACTCATAATTGCTTTATTTTATAGGATGTTGAAGGAAATTAACACTGTTTTATTTAGCCCATTATTATTGTGGAATTTGTTGATGTTGATATGAAACAAATCGACAATGAAAATTTTCCGCGTTTATTTTATATATGAACAAAATGGTGGATTCATAAATATTTGTAGAGTATAGGAGAAGTCATAAAATCTTCAGTGTAGTTATATATTTTGTTATTGTTGCATCCTATGTGTTTAGTAAAATTCCTTTTAGACATCTTATATTTTATTCTCAAATCCTTTTTATTTTTGGTAAGCTTCTACTTTACTTAGATAATTATCTTTAGGAAAAGACAAAAAAGAGAGCAAAACAAAATAAAGTTTACTTGAGAACATCATTATTATGCTATTAATGTTTTTATGCATAGATACCGGAGTAATTGGATTAAATTTTTGTTGGCACTTATTATTATTCCAACTATCCTAATTATATCTAGCCGCTTAGATTATTTTTTGGGGGTTCAAGATTTCAAATAATAGCCTAGTAATAATGACATCTTTTGTGGTGTCCCATTATAACGTCCCATTATTTGCTTAAATTTTTCATATATGCAATACTTATTTCATTTCACATTTTTGAATTAATATTTTGTTGTTTTTTTTCCCCTTTTAATCTCTTTGTAGGTTTTGAAATTTCACAACTTCTATTACAATAGGTAGCACCAGATTAAGCTTATGTTATGGGAACAACAAATGCAATGCCTATGATGCTCCCACTTTTGCACAATTAAGCACTGCACCACATAAGCTTCTCAATGGTGTTGGTTTTTATGATGAAGTCAATATTGATGTTTGTAATGCAAGTCTAAGTAGAGAATAAACTTTGAGATTCCATAACTATGTACAACACATGGAACAAGAGGTTGAATTTATTTGTACAAAGTTTTGAACAATAATGTATTGAATAGTTTTATATAACTACTCTACAATCGTCTCAGTTTATGTATTGAAAACGTAAAATATTCGCATTTCTATAGCAGGCAACGTGGTTTCAAGGCACCTGTGGGAATTGGGGACTTGTTATCTCTACAGAAGCTTAGTTGTATTAAGGCAAATCAAGGCAATGCATTTCTATAGCAGGCAACGTGGTTTCAAGGCACCTGTGGGAATTGGGGACTTGTTATCTCTACAGAAGCTTAGTTGTATTAAGGCAAATCAAGGCAGTGACTTGATCAGAGAGTTAGGAGAGTTGAAGCAATTAAGAAGTTTGAGGATTTCAGATTTCAGAAGAGAAGATGGAAACGCTGTTTGTTCTTCAGTCCAAAAGCTAACCAATCTTTTCTCTTCGTTTCTTGTCTCCAATGAGATCATTGATTTACAATATTTGTCTTCACCACCTCCATCTCTTCAGCGGTTACACTTGGAAGGACGTTTAGACAAGTTACCACAGTGGATATCTTCCCTTCCTAACTTGGCCAAAGTACAGTTAAGTCGGACTCAACTATAGGATGATCCACTTGAATCCCTTCACCCTTTGCCTAATCTACTTGAACTTAAATTCTATTGAGCATATGAAGGCCAGGCGTTGCATTTTCGGGCTGGGGGTTTTCAGAGGCTTAGGAAATTGTTGCTCTACAGTTTACCGGGATAAAGGTTCGTTACAGCTGAGAAGGGGTCATTGCCAAGTCTTGAAGTGGTCCAGATTATCGATTGTCGATTGATAAAGAGGCGGATGCTGGTGGGCTTTGAAGACCTTAAAAACCTGAAAAGCGTTGAATTCGGATTTAATATTTAATATTTTTTATTATTTAATTACAGTATTTTTATGTAATTTCTGTTATTTTAGGTTTAGGTTATTTATTTCATTTTTTTTAGGTGCTTTTAATATTGTTTAGTCAAATTAGGGTTGTGGGGGGTAAAGGACCAGTAGGCCCATGTTGATGTCTATATCGGGCCAAAGGTCCAGCGCAAGGGAAAAATCCCTCCTCGGTTGCGGGGAGGAAAAGCCCTTCCTCGGCCACGGGGAGAGCCCTCCTCGGCACAGTGCAACCGAGAATGGAGGAGGTAACCTACCACTGGTAGTGACACTCCCTATCATCCCCTGGAGCGGGAAAAGTACTAAAACAGAAAAGGATAACGAAAGTGTTTGAAGGAAAGGCTGCCATTATTGCATTCAGTGCCTTGTGCCTGACACGGCCATACTTCTCTGTCCTTACAACCACTCTCAACAATTGGAGGGAAGGGCTGATGGGACAAGTACCTACCCTAGGGACCCCATTCAGGAGGAAGAAAACTATTATAAAAGGGGAGTAAAGAAAAACAGAGGAGGTGGGGTGCGGAGACCCCCAACACACCAGAGGTATAAAAAAAGGCTCCCCAGGCCGTGCCGAGGACCGACCCACTTAGATGAACCCAATTCGCCTCAACTTGATCGTAAAGAACATCATGATAACCGTTGTCTATACCCTAAAGCCTAGCTCTTTGGCCCACTCTCTACAAATTCATTGTACTGGGCTCACTAGTTTAAGGTCCCACGCATCTTGGACCAAGGCTTGAAAAACGTGACCCTACAAGGGTTTTATATGCTTTTGTAGCCGCTTTAGGGTTTCTTGTTGCCCTAGGTTTTGTTTTTACTATTTAAATGCATTGTAGCCTCTAAAGGCAATGCAGTTAATAGACTATTATCAATAAATACAGACTTTTGTCAATTTTCTTCTTTAGTGGATTCCAATTTTATCACCTCGTGGATTCGAGGTTTACTACCCAGTAATTAACATATTAGTTTTTGTCCATCAAAAAGAGCATTATGTGTGCTTTCTTTAGGCTTTCGGACATCAAGTCACTGCCAAGTCTTAAAGTGGTCTAGATTATCGATTGTCAATTGCTAAAGAGGCTGCCGGTGGGCTTTAAAGACCTTAAAAACCTGAAAAGGGTTGAATTCTAGAATGAATTCGATGTTTTACATGTGCCAGATGTTAGAGCCCATTTTATACCAAAGCGTGGATTGGTAGAGATAAGCGAAGGGAGGATGACTTCATGTTTTAACCCGCCAAGACATAAAACTAAATGGAAAAAGCATTTGCATAAGTCTATGTAAAATATAAAAAACCTTATGCTTTACCCAACTAACCCCCAAAACCTAGTACATCAACCAATGTAAAGTTGTGCAAAAAATTCATTTTTGCTTCACTAACCGTGTAAAGTAGCTTTGTATCTTTCATTATTTTAATTTTTTCTCTAACCTCTTTAATTTTAATATCCAAGTGGTTGTGCTGTTGTAGAATGCAATATGTTGGTGCTCCTTATTGGCTGATAGAAATTTATTAAAAATTCGAACTTTGGATTTGAAAAACTAGAATACAAATGCGCTTTAATCGCAAGGGTTTGATTTAGTGGTTCCTAAGGCTTTATGAGATCCTAAGTTCAAAACTCTGGGTCAATATCTTGGGATCATTGGTCCCAAGAGATTCCTTCATTTAACTTTGTTTGTGTGGTGGGATGGGAGAACTATACATCCTTAGAGAAATAGTCATGCTCTTGAGTAGTTCTGAACACCCACGTAGCCAAAAAAAGAAAAAAGGAAAAAAGAGAGAGAAAGGCATTGCAATCTTATGGGAATTCACCACGCTTCAATGAAGTTAAACCACACCCAATGCTAGTGAGGATTTATACATAGAACTACTGTAATTCACAAGAACACTGTTATATAACCTGAAATTTCAGGTTTGGAGAGTGACCATTTATGTAATGGAGGTCCACAAAGAATAGGATTCGGCTCATAGCCACTTAAAAGCTCCCAACTTTGCTCTCAAGTATTGTGTACGTCCTATAAGTTGTCAGTCTGCAATAAGGAAGGTCATTTGACGGGGGAATTTTTCCACTCAATCTTTATGCTCCATCCACTACAGCATGAATACTGTTTAAGTGTTGTAACTCACACACAGATACACCAAAGCTACATCACAACTTAATGATTTGGGACTATTACAACTCGTTACTTCTTTCTTATCAATATGGAACTAACACTCCTAATGGGAATTAACACATTTCTTTAATATTTTTCTAGCCGATGTGGGATTCCAAAACAAACTAGAAAACCTCTAAACTATTCACGCATGGACGGGACTTAACAGAGAGATACACAATTATATATATGAACATGGCTGATGGGTAGGCAAGAACGCTTGAATGGATAATCTGTGTTCGTCTTTGAGTCTTTGCTCACCACATACATCATACTAGCATTTACAATTGAAACTTAAAATGCAAAGTCACAATCTTCGTCAGCTAGAATTACACAACTCATAAAGGCTTGCAAATCAAAACTTTTTACAACAACAAGAAGAGACACTAAACATGTCAACATCAAAATGCAAGGCTATGCAATTCTGAAATTGACCAGCTCACTGCAACGGACCACAAGGTCCGCAACAAAACCATAGCAAATATCAATGCAAACTTCAATGAATCTTAACCAAACCTGACGCCAATATGGATTTATGCAAAGAAGTGAAATAATTCCCAACACTGTTATGTAAGCTGCCGCAAAAGTTATGTAGAAGACATCCATGTCAATGAAACTGTCACCTTCTTCTCCCCCATAATCTGCTGCTCGCATTGTAGGTTCGGTGCATTCTTTATGTAATGGAGCTCCACACAAAAGAGGATTCCCTTCATAACTACTCTCATCAAATGTTCCAAATTGAGCCTTTCTATCTGGAGTTGGACCTGATAAATTATTATGTGCCACCTTGAAGACTTCCAAAGTGGTCAGTTCAATTAGTTGAGGGGGGATTCTTCCCCCCAAGTTGTTGTAGGAAAGATCAAGACTCTCTATCTTCTTCAAGTTTGAAAATGTTGTAGGGATTGATCCTATCAGATTGTTGTGTGATAGGTTAAGTGCATGGATATTACTTATGCTTCCGAGCTCAGACGGGATTTCACCAGCTAGTCTGTTGCATGAGAGGTCAATTCCAGACATATAATTGAGGATGTCTCCCTGATAAGAGTAAGTTCTACCCTTTGTAGTGAACTCCACTTCTTGTTTAGCATCGACAAGTTGGAAGGAATAAAAGTGACCCAGTTCCTCATCTCGTATATTTGCTAACTTTGTCTCCAAATATGCAAATGGTGACTTCTTCTGGAAATTATTTTTAAAAATGGAGATACCACCAAAATCAGATATTTGGTTGGTTGCCATAAAAGAAATGTTACTCAAGCAATGAGGAATTGGACCAGAAAGCTCATTGTAAGAAAGATCCAACATGCTTAAGTTGTGTAAAAGGCATAACTGAACTGGAATTCTACCCTCTAAATGATTTGCTTTTAAGAGAAGAATGCTCAATGACGAGAGGCTACCGATCCAATCTGGAATGTTGCCGGTAAGGTAGTTATCTCGGAGATTTAGTGTAACTAGAGAAGAGCTATTTTGGAAAGCACTTGTAATGGGACCACTTAGTCTATTTTTATTCAAATGAACATGTTTGATGCTTGAAGAATTGAAGCAAGATGGAATAGACCCAGACAGATTGTTCTCAGAAAGGTCAAGAAAGGTAATCCCAACGAGTTCGCATAACTCCATTGGAATAGGACCTTCAAGTTGATTTTTTGCCAGCAAAATTTCACCTAGATTTGACATATTCCCCATCCATCTTGGAAGCATGCCAAACAAAGCGTTATTACTAAAATCAATAGATAAGAAATCATTGCTAGAGATGCTACTTGGGATTTTTCCAGAGAAGTTGTTGTTGTCCAAAAGTAAAAATTGCAGCTTAGTCAGATTAAAATTGGAAGGAAATATTTGGCCGCTAAAATTATTATATGACAATTTTAGGTACGTCAAGGAGGTCCAGCTCATCGAGAAATGCTCTAGTATTGTTCCTGACAAACAATTGTCAGACAAGTCTAAAGCCTTTAGGGAGACTAAATTCTCAAAGGAAGTAGGAATACTACCTTGAAATTCATTTCTAGACAAGTTCAAATTCTCCAAATTGGGAAAACTTAAACCAAAGTTTGTCGGAATTGGACCTCTTAAATTATTATCCGAAATATCTATACTTGTGATGCTAGGATGAAAATGATATTGCATCAGGAAAGGCCCAACAAAAGAGTTATTTCTCAAACTAAGAACCTCTAATTTTGGATTGTTCTCTAACAACCAAGTGGGAAACTTCCCGGTCAAATTATTATGGGAGAGATCAATTTCTAGCAAATGATATTGGTAATGAAGGAATTTGGGAGGAGTTTTATTGAGTCCATTAAATGAACACTTTGACATGCTGAAAACCTTTAATTGGGAGGCTGGAGTCCAAGTTTCAGAAACTATTTTGTTGTTATCACTTAGTATGGCCTTAAGATTTGAGAGGTTAGAAAATGAGGACAATGTGATTGGGTTCAACAAGTGGTTATTTGATAAAGAAAGGTACTCAAGTGATGTCAAGCTAGATAGTCGGGATTGGGCAATGTTCCCATTGAAGTGATTGTCGGAGATATCCAATACTCTTAGTGATTTCAAGTTTGCCAAACATGAAGGTAGTATCCCTTCAAAGTTATTGTCACTGAGGTCTAGTTCTTGGAGATTTTGAAGTTCACACCATCCTGTAAAATGAAATAAGCAGTGATCATTAGGTTCTAATACCTTAGATATTCATCCTAAGCAACATGGATGTGAAAGAAAGGCTACCTTGGGCTGGTAAGTTGCCATTAAGTCCACAGTTATGCACTGTCAGTACGTTAAGAGAAGCCATAACTTCGACTTTACGAAGGAAGCTTTTGTCGATGGATGAACCGTGCAAAAATAATTGCTCTAGGTTGTTTAGTCTGCGCAACTCTAAGAACAATAATGAAAGTTTTAGAGGTATGAAATTTAACTGCATGTACAAGAATAAGATGTTATCAAATAAATTCTTTCACCTCCCCCTGAAAATGACAAATTTATCTGTAGGGTCATGCAATTTCTGTGGCTGTGCATATAAGTTGTTTATAAGAAAGATTCATGGAGGAGTGTTCATGGATTAAAAAGCTAGGAACTAGTTTGCTCATAAGATTTCACAACCCCTGAAAATTATTGTAATTTATTAAATTGTGAAGCTCTTTAGGGTGTTTGAAAAAGAAGTTTATTACTTCAAAATAGATTAGGGAATATATATTTTACAATAATTTGTTTTAGAGGTATGAAATTTAACAAAACTAAAAGTATTTAGTCAAACTAGTCTGTCAGATCTTTTATTTTCATTTTCATTATTATTACATAGTTTTGTTGGACTAACAACTTGGGACAGAGTATCATAATTTTTATTTCTAACCAATGTTTGCAGAAAATAATGGTATAAACCAACAGTTCTTATTTGACAATCCATGCCAAAGGCCTTGTAGTTAAATTACGGATATTTTTAGGGTCTAAATTCTCTCCCTCCATTGTTTATAACTAATTAAAAAAGAAAAATAAAAAGAAGATCATCCATCAATGGTATAATAACTCACCTTCAGTAGTAACCGATCCTTCCAATTTGTTATGTCCGATATTTAAAATCTTCAATGATGGGAACACAGCCATTGACTCAAGAATTCGTGCACTGAAGTTGTTTGAACTCAAGTCTAGAATTTTTAGCTTGCTTAAGCTCTTTGAACCTATAAACCAAGGTGACATATCTCATAACCGAGCTTATATTCTTTTAACATACTATATATTAAAAGAACTTGAATTTATGAACATGCATGTTTACAACCTCTCATACCTTCCATTGTCACGAAGTCAGCGAACATATTTCCCCCCAAGTAAAGCTCCTCCAGATTGCTAAATATTTTGAAATCTGCATCAAAAGAAAAAGGGAAAAGAAGTAGAAAAAGAAAGAAAGAACCCATGCAAAGGAGAAAAAAAAAACACTAAATCATCGAATAATATGTCGAGAATATTTCAAAGGAAGCAAAAAGTGAGATTTCAGTTGCATAAATCTTGTTGATTAATATTACTTCATTTGTAAGAAAGAGACTCACTCAAGCCAAAAGGCATAAGCTTTAGGGGGTATTTGATAAGCCATACAACGTACATAGTTAGGTAGGAAGAATATAACCGATTTTAATTATTATCACCTATCAATTTAGTAAAATTATTGGTTGAAAAATACTAGTTTGAATCAAAGAATATATTACCATAACAAAACCTAGTTTTAAATTTGACATTTTTAGGTACATATTCCCATCAAGGTGGCTTTCAATCTAGGTCTCAATAATCTGAATATAAATCATATTAGTTCAAATTTGCAATTTTTTGAAGTTATATCAAATCCGAACCAATCCTATAATTTTCCTAAGCACCACCTTGATTTCCGTTATAAACTTTTAAGAATTTTACCATTGAAGCTTACCCTTTTTTTTTTTTCTTTTTTTTTTTTGAGAAAACATTGAAGCATGAAGCTTACCTTGAATATGGATTGATCCACTAAAATTGTTGCAACTCAAATCTAGTTTCTTGAGTGAAGCAATTTCAGTGGAGTTTGACAGGATGTTGTCATTGAAGTGATTATAATTCAAGTAAAGCACCTCCAGCTTACTTAACATAGAGAATCTTTCAAATCCTACAAGTTAGAACTTTCAATTAATTTCCAACTATGAAAAATAAATAAAGAAAAAACAGAATTCCACAAATTCTACCAACTATAGAGTTATTAAAACATAAACAAACCTTCATTTGGAACCCATCCACGAAAAAAATTAAAACTCAAATCTAGGTCCTTTATCTCTTCAAAGGGAAGAAACAAAGAAGCATTAAGGTACTCATCTGCCTTAGTCCACACTGTATCAAGACGAATTTGAACTACACGACCTGTAATGTTGCTGCAGTTCACTCTCTCCCAATTACAACACTCGCTATCTTTGTTGACTGAGTTCCATGATGGCAAAAAATTACCATTTGGATCATTGATTGAAGCTTTTAGTCGCAAGAGAGCTATTCTCTCTTGCTCCAAACAACCAAAGCACCCAATACTGCATGACTGAACCAAAACTAAAACCACCCACCACCAAAAACACCCCAACTTCATTGAATTTTTGTTTCCTAATTTTCTTTAACAACAAGATTTTAAGGGTTTTTTCCAACCAACTTTGATGCTTTGAATGTAGGTGGTTTTAAGTTTAAATAGGCTATCAGAGGACAAAATTGCCTTATGCCCTTTTTACCCAAATTATAAAGCCTTATGTCCTCATTTCCAAACTAATTAGGAAAATGACCCTCTTTTGAAACTTGACTTTCTCAAAATCGAGTTAAGTCTTATAGTGACGTTTTTAAGGATTTATGGTGACGTTTTTAAAGACCTATAGTAGCGTTTTATAACTTGATCTCCATGAAATCGAGTTATAGGCAATAAAATTGTCTGTAACTCGATTTCATAGAGATCGAGTTATAAAACGTCATTATAGATTCTTAAAACGTCATTATAGGATTTCAGGATTTTTTTTAAACTCGATTTTGAGAAAATCGAGTTACAAAAGAGGGGCAAAAGAGGGGCATTTCCCTAATTAGTTTGGGAAGGGGGGCATAAGGCTATATAATTTGGGTGAAAAGGGCATAAGGCCATTTTGTCCGGCTATCAAATCCTATTTTGTTTCAAAATGATGTTAAAAATGTTAAGGATTTTACTACATAGTCTTTACAAATTGACGTGTTACAAATTAAAAAAAAAAAGTAATTTAAATATTTATTTATTATATTTTTAAATCAATCAATTACATTTATCGTTATGTTAATTGTAAAAAATGTACATTAAAATTTAATAAATAAATGTCTGAAAGGCTGCCACTCATACACGCATTCTCAAGTTCTTACTTGGAAGGCTACACTTTCTTAACCACCTTAATTTCTCCTCATACCAATAGTTTAGTCACCATCCTTTATTGTTTTTAATTAGAAAATCATACAATTCAAGAAAGAAAGAAAAAGAAAAAAAATCCTCCCCAAGCGTTTCCTCCTCTTTTTATCTATCATAATAAAAAAATTTCCTTTCCTTTCATCAACGACCTTTTGTTTTCTAAGTATCATCCATTTAATAAGGATTATAGGAAAATGGTAAGATGAAAAAAGAAAATAAATTGGAACAGAAGGATAAAAAAGAAGAAGTGATTGATATCTTCAATGGCAAATGTTTGGCTGAAAAGATACATAGAAGGAAGAATTTTAGATTATAATTATTATTTTATCTTTGTATAGAAATGATATACAGTGAGTTCCAATTAATTCAATTAGTAAAATTCTTGTGGTTGAAAAAGATATATATGATTTAATCTTCACTTGCACTAAAAATCAATTAGTATTTTGGCTTGATGTTAGAAAGTAATTAATCATCATGGAGCGGACATTAAAAGTTTAAAATATTTTTTTTTAAGAAACATTTAAAATACTATTGTATCTATAAAAAAAAAATTATATGTATATAACTTTTATATTCTAGATATTCATTGATTTTTTATTTTATGCTTTAAAACATAAAATTTAAATATTATATTTTGACTTAATCTATATTGTTATTTCGTTTTTTAAAACTTAATTAATTTTTTTTTCAAAAAAAATTATGTTAAGATATCTCTATTTATTTGCACATTACTAATTATTGAGATGCTCCAATCATGCTCTTAATAAACTTTTTTTTTTCTATAATATTTATATTATTAACGGCCAAAAGAAATTAAAAAAAATGCCGAATAGTTTTTTTACCCAAAATATATTAAATGGGGATTAAAACGGTAAATTCAAACATTCCTTATAACTTGTCCCTCGTTGCCTCTAAATTTCTCCCTATCTTTGGTGGAGGGGCTATAATTATGTGTAACTTTTATATCTCCATCACATGGGGTTGGATCTGGCCAAACTTTGTGGAATATAACTCTATATGAGATGATTATCACATTTAATAATTAAACAAAATAATAAATTTGGTAAATAGCCATTAGTGGGCTTGAACGTAAATTTGCATCATTTTACTTTCCTTCTATCCTTCTTATTTCGACTCTACCAAACAATAAAACTTTCAACATTCCTTTCTTTAATTCTCTCTTCTTATTTTTTGTCTTACCAAAAAACTTTTCAGGCAAGTGGCATGTTTAAAAATGGCGGTCAAGAGCCTTCATGATTTAGTGATATTACCTATTCTTCTTTATGAAAAGATCTAAGGTTTTTAAATCATTTTTCCTTTATTTTTATAAGTTGTAACTATTAAATTTTATATATATATATATATACATATAGTTTTTTTTTGAAGGGATATATATATATATATATATAGTTTCAATTGTTACCTATTTAGCCAACACTGTCAACTCAGACAAGCTTGATTTTTATTTTGAGAGATGTTACGTCTACAACATTTTTACAACAAATCACAGGTAGTTAGTTGTTATTGGTTCAAATTTGAAACTAATACTAATATTACTTTTTTGCCCTAACAATAACAACCAGTAACAACTTGCCACTTAGAATTTGTTGTAAAAATATTGTAGACATATCATTTCTCTTTTATTTTTGCAAATAAATCAATATATTTAGTTCCTAGGTTCTTGGATTATTGCTTCAAGCAACCACAAGTTCCACAACACGTATTAACTATTTATTAACTTGAATTTAAAAGTTGGAAATTATCCACCACAACTACTATATCCCCAACTCTATGGAACTATTTATTAACTCGAATTTAAAAGTTGGAAATTATCCACCACAACTACTATATCCCCAACTTTATGGAATATTCGAGTTTGTATAAGTGAGAAAATGATTGATTAAGACTTTTGGTTTTGAGGCTTTAATTAACTTAACCGGTAATGTCTTTTGCCATTGAATAAAAAATTTAAGACTTAAACCCCACTTATACTAAAAATTGATTGGTGTCTTGATTTAATGATAAATAATAATCATTATGGAAAACTGATCCATTGATAAAGTTAATACGACAAAAAAAAAACTATCCAATTAACCATCATTAATATTATATTTCTGCAAAGGACTAATGGATTCTATTTCTTTACACTGGCCTGTTTCATCTTGAATATCAACTTTTATGATATTTTTAATCTTTATTTAGTACACATTTATACAAGTGATAGGGATTGGTGTCATCGAACATTCATTATTACTTAAGAAGAACCGCAGGATCAGCCACAGGCTAAAGAATTGGTGTTTAACCAAATGTGACTGTGGAGTTTCCTTTTTTTTTTTTTTTTAAATTTTATTTTATGTTAATGGTGTGTGTTTCTACCTACCACTATGAGGGTCATATGTTTGCTTAGATAGAGGGAACAAAAGAAGTGGAAGTATATTCGCTTTAATAATTCAGCAATATCTTTAACTGTTAGTAAGAACTTGGAAGTTGCATTTTAAATATTAAAAAAAGAAAAATACTCTTCTAGTAAGAAGCAAATACCGTAGATCAATCCTGCCAAATACTCCTATATATTACCTAATCTATATATATATATAAAACCGAAACTTTTTAAGCTCCCACAATTTTCCACGTCAGCATAATATTTAAAAAAAAAAAAAAACGTAATAAATTTTTTTTAAAACCCGACTCTCCCTTTTGCTTTCACAATCCTATGCCAAAGCTCAAACCGGCTCTCCAAATCCCCGATCTCCACCTTTGACAAACAAAATGCAGAGCCTTTTTCTTTCCTCCACTGTTTTCCTTCTCCTTCCTTCAAAACAAAAAACAAAATCCCGAAGTTTTCTATTTTCAACTTTTCCGGTCCCAACTCCACCAAACCCGATTCCCATTTTTCAACTTTCAAAGCATTTGATAGAAGAAGAAGAGAAGAAAGGCAGTGGATCTTATTGTCGGCAAAAGAAAATAAAAATAAAGAGATGACAGGGAGATGCGGAGGGCACTGTTAGAGAAAAAAAAATTGATGGAGAATGTCAAAGAAGGGAAGGGAATGACGATAATGAAGAAAGGAAAACAAAAGTTACAGTGAAGAAAAAAAACAGAAAAAAAAAAAAAAACAGAAAACCATAAGAGAAGTTCCAGTGAATAAAAGAAAGAGGAGAAAAAAGAAGTAGAAAGAGATGAAAGAGAGTTACAGCTCTGAGATAATAATGTAGGGTGGGGTAGATTTTAGCAAAAGTGAAAAAGGATGCTTCGTAGAAGGTGTGTGATATATAGACACCCTTCTATATTTACTAAATTACAAAAATACCAATTTGCTTTTTTTTTTTTTTTCCTTTAAAACTTCCAATTTACATCACTTTTTAGATTTTCTTTTACTGTACATTAAATTAATAATAATAATAATCTAAAAATGATTTATTTTATTTTAGATAACTCCTCAAAATAATAATAATAATAATAAAAACCTTCTAAAGAGTCAATCTTCTCCTTCTGGTCATCGTTCATGAAAGAGCAAACATTTTGGGTCATAATTGTGGGCCTGAGGTGCAGAAAAAACCGGCTAACTTGGAGTGGGGCCTTTTTTTTTTTTTTTTTTTTTTTTGAGAAGTGGGCTTGATAATATATATGACATTATCAAATAATATTTTATTTCAATGATATCATTGCATATTGCATGATAGGCTTGATAGTATACCATTGGGTTTTCATTAGATAAGTTTTTATACCATGATCTTATTTTTTATTTTTTATTTTTTATTTTTATATTGGGGAAGTTATCAATATTTTTCCCGTGCATCGCACGGGTTAGCGACTAGTTGAGTAGTAAATTGGTTCTTTTCAAAAAAAAAAAAAAAAGAGTAGCAAATTGGTTTGTGAATGATGATTAATTTTTTTGGATAATTCTCTTTTTGATTAAGAAAAATAAAAAAAAGTAATATTTTCATTGAGGGAAACCTCAACCAAAGTTAGATTAGTTAACAATTTATTCATCATCCGCATCTAAATCTATTACTATATATAAAAATATAAATTCTAATTTTCTACAATCTAAAAATAAAATAATTATAACTGATCCATTAACTTATTTGAATATATCATAACAAATTCCTAATTTAATCTAGCTTATCTGAATAAACCCTAACAAATTACAAACATTACTCATCCAATAGGAACAAAAATAAGACGTATAACATTTAAGAGGCCCTCATTCTATCCTATCAAAAAAAAAAAAAAAAAATTAGCCCTCATTCTGTAATAAAAGAATTTCATTTCTTTTAATAAAAAATTACATTTGATTTGGACAATGAGCTGCATCAACCACATAAATAAGTTGCTTCTCTTAATAAAAGAAACTATTTGAAAGGCCATTTTTTTTTTTGGTTGGTGGCAGATATTCATTGAAGTGCGACAAACGTCACGTCGTCTGCCTAAAGATTGTCATATGCTTGCTGTCGTTCATGAATTAGAACGGTATGTCGTTGGCAGAATGGTTCAATAATAAACACGGGATTTTGCCATTGCATATTAAGGCTGTGCATGCAAAATCATGAACCACCTTACCCCATATCAAAATTCACCAATGAAGTTCTAATTTTTTTTTTTTAAAGTAATAGGAACAATCTGCTGTGCACGAGCACTGCTAAAATCAGTATGACTAGCCTGCTTGAGATTTTAATACCCCAAAATGCTTCAACTAGAACTATACATGATCCACGCTTACACTAAAAACTAATTGATATCTTGGTCTAATAATAAAGATCTATCATTATAAACGGATGTTGCAGGTTTTAAAAAAAAAAAAAAAATCTGTACATGATCCCCAGCCTATTTTTTGGCTGAGCAAGAAACAAAGGAGAGGATATACAAGATCCCCAGCTGTACGATAGTTTCTTGGTCTTCAACGTTATCAGTGCCCTACATATTAACATTTACAAAGGGTTCTTCTTGCATTCAACAAATTAACGGAGCATCTTTGTAGAAGAACAATTGGTTGTACAGTTCATCCAGCAAGACAACAATCCCTCGGAGCCAGAGCACCGATTGTCAGTTTCCCTTCTTTGTAAAACTCTTACAAACTCATTTGAGCTTAAATTCCCATCACGATTTGAGTCAAACACATGGAATATTATGTCAACCACATTATCTGTAATAGAGATGCCGCATACCTATCATGAATTGAATAACATCATTAGAATAAGAGACTATACTTGGGAAGCTACTAGTGAAAAAGGTAAGGATAGTTTTAGCTAAATGTACTTGGGATGCAGCTCTCTGGAAATCTTTTTTCGTCAACGAGCCATTTACTTTTCCATAACTGAAAATGGCCACAGAGAGGGGCTGCAACTCTTTACGCAGTTCTGCGAAAGCTTTAAATTCTTCAAATGTAATTCTAATGTCTCTAAGATGCAGCTCATTCTCCAATTCATCAACCCGATCAAGCATCTTGTTTATGTGGTTAATGTCAGCTGATGCAACTAAGGACAAGGCAAAATCTTTGGCTGATATGGTTCCTCGTGAACTATAGTCATAGTGGCAGAACTCCAACTGCAAGATCTGTAAAATTATAAATATACGTTTTTTAAATATCCACAAATCCCAAATGACAAATCAACATGAAGCAAGGAAATGACTGAATGAATTAGCAGGAATATGATATGGTAATAAAGTATAAGTTGGAAAGTTTGTGCCTTGGACTATATATCCTTAGTCACTTTAATTTAAGTTTTGAGTATTAAAAAAAAGATACCATCAATATGGTAGGCAATATTTTTTATAGGAAAAAGGCCTCCTAATGGCCACAAGAATTGTGTCTAACCTATTAGGAGATCATATGCTTCAAAGTATCATCTTCAGAGAATTCTTGCAACTACATACAAATAAAGTGCTAAATTACATAGGTAATGTCAACCAAAAAGAATGGATAACTTTTGATAAATATGCAAGTGTTTGCTTGATAAACGTATGATTTCAGTTCAAGATCATTGTCCAAGAGAATTTCACATTGCACAGAAACGTGACAATAGATTCAAGATAAGCTAGCTACTGCTGAACCCTTGGTGTGGTTTTGTAAGCCATTTTTTTAATCTCATATTTGGTATTAAACAAAATACAATGACTAACATTCCAAGATCATGTCCAATCAGATATCAAAACACAGACAGATGCAGCAGAATATGCCAAATCTCTAAATAGTATAAAACAATCAGAATATGAAAAAAGCTTAATTATTTGCCATTCACTGTGATACTATCTTTGGCAAAAAAGAAACCACAGTATGGAAATACCAGAACCATGTAAGAGAGAAGGGAAGAAGCTCTTACTTCATCATGTAAGTCCCTTAAGAATTGAACAAATCTGCCATGTTGTAAGCATGCTTTGCCATCTGTGCCAAAAAAGTACTCCAACAGCCCCCCATTTTCTACAGAAACTTTGAGACCAAGTCGCCAACTATCCCTGGACAGAGCTCCTTGTCTATTTTGAGATTGCAACATGGCCATCACTTTCTTGAATTCCTCCCTGTCAATTTCTCTGTTGATGGGCTTTTGTAAGTTGGTATTCAAAATTCAGTAAATAGAAAAATGTTAGCAGCACCTATTCATATAAATGCCAATGGAGGGGAAAACTATCTTGCAATAATTCAATACCACTTAGCATACCTAAAAGACTAGCCTCTGTTGACACCAAACTTAGGTCAAATATAACTCAACAATGCCAACACACATAGATGCTAACTATAAATCATGCATGATACCTGAATATTTCTTGTCTACTGTACTCAAGAATGGTGCAAAGTTCTATAATAGAATTAAGAAGGTCATAACAATCTATAAGTTAAATAGCAGAAGTAATGGTAGTTAGACAATATAAAAAACTATCTTCACAGTCGGATCATAATGTGTGGAGCAACTTTACAACCATCTTCCTTTGAAGTATGTTGTTAGACTAAATATCTGGAGACACTATTTATTATACCCTCTTCCCTGGTACAATCATCAGCAACACAGGCTTTTTCATCACAAAGGAGGTGATTCTTTTTATTATGTTGATTTTAAACAAATCCAATATGGCTATCGAAGTCACTCAAGAATGGAACAAGGTAAATTTCTTGCAGTTTTGGTAATTTGTTATCTTGATTGTAAAATTCAGACTTCATTCCCTTCTCTTTTTGTCAAATTCATCCGTAAAATTAGTTGGGAATAATTATCGGTGCATTAACTGTTATGTGCTATTTGATTGCGTAGAATACCACCATTCAAGTTTTAGAAAATTTATGAACATTATAAGGCAATAATTCAGTGTGTTATAAAATACCAAGCACTCAAGCACATCCCTATCTGATTGCAGCAAAATTAAGGATTTTGAGATCAAAAGACCCCTGCGAAAGAAAAGATAGGATAAGAATGGATGCATTCGTGAAAAAGTTATAGGTAGAACCAATACACCAATTGAAAAAGAAATATGGAATTTCATCATAGCTAGGTCGAATCGTGTGCAAGAACAAGGAAGAGACCAAAAGAAATGATTGAAACAGTGAGACTAGCCATATTGCTCTATAAACCAGTAGAGGAGATGGCTCTTCATAGAACTAAAAGGCAAAGTAGATCTTTCTAGCTGGCAACTGCTCAAATTCAAGATTCAAGAGTTTGTAGAGTTCAATTTATTTCTTTCCTTTGGCATATCATGGTTTTAATTATATCTAGAGTGCAATATGTGGTATCCCACACCAAAGATTTAGAATATGATTCACTAATGATTTGAAAATGTAAAGGCATGTACTGGTTCTTAGCTCCGCATTAGGCATATTATAGGTTGATCTGACTCATCTGAGTTATATAAGTGATTCTAGGGAGCTTTAATTGTGACTAATTCTTTTGGGATATCATGCAAATTTTGTAAGACCACTTCCAGGTTGCGATAAATGATGTCAAAGTCTCAAGGGAGGACAGCACAACGCAGGTCACCTGGCCTATCTTTGACCACTCTGCTAATATTAATGTTCAAGAGAAACTAAAAACAGTATAACAAATAAAGACAGCCTTCATTACTCCTAAGTCTCTATTATGCCACAAAAATGGAGAAGCTCCATCTTTTAGTACGTTTTTTAGATTATGATAGAGTGCTCGTAATTAAAGAACAATAAAGATCACATGGAAATGAGAAGTGAGATTAACATCTAAGAAGCTCGACTTACACGCTGCATGCACTCATAATTTCAGTGATGAAAAAAATAATAAATAGAGAAAACACATCGTAGGCACTAACGAAAAATTAGCCTCTTGACATGGTGTTTGATGGAAACACACGATACCTACCCGTTATTGTCAAGATCAAACATTTTAAATGCCACTGTAAAGCTGGACTCAGGGATGCTGAGTAGTGTAACAAAAAAAATGTACCTGGCATTAGGAATGAACAGAGTGATTTAGATCTCTCTTCAATTTTAAAGCTCAATATGCTGCATTTTGATTCAAATAAACAATGTTTGTTGATGCATATTTTGTTTAAGTTATTTTGGTTCATACACCTCCATTAATGGGGGAAAAAAACATTAATCACACACAACTTCAAAGCAAACTAACTATTAAAGAGAATTGACTCACTCTGCAAAAGAAATGAGTCCATCATTGTTTGTGTCAAAGAGCATAAAAAATTTTGAAGGTGCACAATGTAACTCTCCAGGAACCCGCTCCCCTCTCAAATATCCCTCCCTAACACGATTTGATTCAGATGGAGGAAAAACTGGAACAATGGCTCGCATCAAGTCAGCTGGTGTCATAAAAGTCTCTCCTGAAGGTGTTCTAACAGATGCAAAGTACTCAAAGACCTGGAAGGCAAACATGGTGCATGAGGCCATAAGTGAACATTTTGTGTAAACAAAAACATAATATGATTCACATCTACCATTCAAATCAAGTAGAAGCTACGATATTGCCTAGCAAAGAAGACAGAAGATTAACACATTTGTACAGTGAGTTAATCGTAACTGATATTCATAGGGATAAAACATAGGTACAATACTTTAGGTTTCCAATTAAATTTAAACACACAATTGCATTGAATTTTATTGTCCTTGGAAATAATAACTTATTTTTTTTGGGTGCTTTATTGATCAATGCAACCAGATTTTCTAATATAATTGGGGAATTTAATGTACTATACCTAAGTTATTGTACCCAAGTTTTATCTTATTCATACGTGGCACTTCCAACTTTCTGGTAGTTGTTCTTTCATTGGTAATGTGTGGATTGCCATGAATTGGATACTCACTGAAAACTTGGCATGCATCTCCTCAGAAATTATATTTAAATGTGTGGTAACTTCAATGACTTCACAATTTTGAAGAAGTTTGTGTTTTGTTGCTTCAACAATTTTAATGTAACCAGACGGAAGACATTAGAACCTTTAAATCTTTCCATATAGCCTGTGAAATAGCCACTGATTCTCCTCAGATGTGGTTCTTCCTTTCTAAGATTTACATCCTGGTTCAACCAGGCAACTTCATCAGTGTAAAAGTCCAAAACTTGGTTTCTATTCATTTCCTATATCAAAAAGTGTGACAGGAACTACCTCAATGGCAACCCTGTTACAGTCAGATGTACTCAAGATTTGGAGACCGCCTCCTGATATCCCATACCACAGATTCTCTTCTATCATACATTTATACTATAAGTAATTGATATATACATTACAACTAAAAGACTAGCATTTGTCATGCAACAATAACCTATATGTTATTGCAATCTAGTATAGAAGTCTTGCTTATAACTAAAAAATGATTGATTGTGACAAGCTACTTCAGTTAAACAAATAAAAGAAGTCAGTTTTAATTAAGTGTTGTTTCCGGTTAGATAACTAGTGACCATAACTTTCTCTGTGGGCTTGCAGGATGGAAATATGAATGCAGTGCACATAAGCACCGGGCCAACAATTGTAAAAACTTTCCTAAAGATGCCATACCTTTTCAGGAGGACTTCGCAACCTTATTCGTTTTTCATACTTAAAGAAAACTCTTCTCCTATACGCATCTGAAATAACAGACAAATCCAATAAGTATGGATAGCTTTCCTATTGTAAATAGATTTATCAAAAAGAGTACATTATTAACTTATAGTATATCTATTTACATGTGAAATTAGAGTATGTGTGGTATGGCCTAAAGAGTACATGTAAAATATAGCTTCATATGATAACACGCCTTACTCGTGAATATAAAAACTCCCAACACCATTAAATGAAAATTGTGTAAGATTATAATGAAAGAAAAGAATTTTTTTACTTTTTACAAACTGAGAAGATTAGTAAGGGAAACATGATTCATGAACAAATCAAAGTGCTGCATGCATTGCGAAATGACATGGCCATAAGACTACCCAGTGATTAAAATGCACTAATCCAATATAAATAAAATTGTGATCTAAAAATAAAAACTTTTTCTTAAAGCAAATGAATATCAACTAAGAGGTACCTCCAAAGAGATACTTGGATTTGTTTTCAGCCTTTGAATGTCGAAATGGGTCATCATGATTTGGTGCCCATGTCGTATCTTTAGGCCAATCGGAAAAAGATAGAAAGGAATTCGTATTCAAAGAAGGAGAAGAAAACCATTGGCAAAATCCTAAGCTGGAACCAACAATCACAAGCCCTGCAGAGACTGATCTCACAAACAAACTAAAACCCGACCCTCTACTCTTGCTGTCATCGTAGCCCGACCCACGAAACGAGCCCGGTGACGATGACAACGAAGACGGCGAGGATGATGATGAGGTGGAGGCTTGTGATTGGTTGAATAAATGTCGAGTATTGAAGCGGTGAAGTGCAACAACTTGGTAGATGGACGGCGAGGATTTTCTTAGAGATGCACAAGACAACATGGTATCGTTGAGAGTGTTTGTGGTGTGAGTAAGGTTGAGAAGAGGATATAATAAAGAGAGAAACATTCTAGTATTGGTACGGATTATGTGCCTAAGGTTTCGAGCGGGAAAAATTGAGAGGTTGTTAATGATCAGATTAGCTTGTTAACGGTTTTGTTTTTGTCTTTTTATTTTTTATTTTATTTTATTTTATTTTTTTAAGTTAATTAATTGTTATGGCCAATTAGTAAAAGGGAGAGGTTTGTATCCAGAAATCAATTCCACTTGACATGCTAGGATGCGGACACGTGTTCAAAACTAGACTCACGTCTGCATCTTAATGTATCCAGTGGAACTGACCACTAGACACAAGCCCAACCCTTAGCCAAATATTTATGTCACATGAGTCTTTGAAAGGGGTTTGGTTTGCCGGATTAACATCTGGTGCCCATGCAACACCAACACCACTTTTGATAGCCAAGATTAAAGGTTCAAAAACTTACTTTTAATATCAATCTTTTCTTTGGATCAAAAGTTTTAACGTTTTTTCCACCTTACCTTCTCAACACTTTTCTTTCATAATTACATGGTGTAATAGCCCTACCTATTGCACCTAATACGAATCCTGGTTTGCGCATAGTTCTCAGTACACTGTAACATGGACATGACGCATGTTCTAAAATGATTAGACATTGATTTGTATCCTGTTCTGTGCAATGAAGTATTGGACAGAAGGCTTAACATTCGTACACTAATTCTATTTGCAAGTTTGTTTCCAATTTTTTTTTTGGTGTTTCACTCTTTTTGGATAGTTATACATACAAAATTTTTTATTTTATATTTCAAAAGAGAGGCCAAATCTTAGCAGGATGGCAAGTATCTTATATTCAAAGCCCGTGTTGTGGGTTTAAGTTAGGAGTCAGCCTCTTAAGAAATAATTGCGGATAATGCTACTTACCAATAACATATTTCAAACTTGCCAATTATCTCTTAAACCCTATAAAAGAAGATGAAGTCTTTTAATTTATTTTTATTATGTGAGATAGAAACATATGTTACTCATTTTTCATAAACGCAATATTCTAAGAAGTTATAAAATTCATTGTAGAGAAAACATGGATGTAAGGTAGATGATTGAGTTGTATCACCTATATACCTTGAAGAAATTCAATTTGACCTTAACTTGACGCTGGTACCTTGTCCAAATTCAAGTTCAACTAACATGATTTGCAACAAAATTTGAAAGCCATGGTGGTAGTCCGACTATGCTTAAGTTGGAGGTCACAAACAATTCTTGCAAAATAGGTTGAACATATTATCGTAGATGGACATATTATTTGGCCATCTATTTACAAGACCAAAATCGGATGCCACTTTTCTTATTGAAATAGGTTTAACAGGCTCTCTGTCATGATAGCTAAATTCAGTGGTACAACAAGACCCATTTTTTAATGGGCAAAAATTTGATTGTTTTAATTTCTTCCAAAGTGGTGTTGTAATTCAAAAACTTGCTTTCACTGATTTGTGGCTAAAGGAGATAATGGATTACTGGGTTTCCACTATTCATTTTATACTCTCTGAAGTGAAGGTCAAATCTACCAATTAATTAAGCTAACTAATTGGTATTGGATTAATTAGTGGACCTTCCATAATTTTTGTTTGCTAGGTAAAAGGTTTTGATGGAATTCGGCCAAGACTAGATGGATCATGGATGTATCAGATGGCCTACAGGCCATATTGGCAATTTTTTTTTTTTTTGATACGAAAACCAGTATTTCATTAACCATTCAAGTCTGAATCAATTGATTTACATCTGAAGCAACTGCAGATTCTATAATGGTTGGAGTTTCCTCCATCCATGTTACATAGTCATCTACATATTGTGCGAGACCGTGAGCTGCCTTATGGCAATTGTTTTTAAATGTTATCTTCTAAAGTCAATCATATCTTGTTTCTTGAAATGCTAATTCTTTCGTGAGCTTTTTCAACGGTTTGAACTTTTTTGCAGTTCCTTTTTCATGTGCATGCATATTGAGAGGTTGCTTTCTTTTCCTCTGCTTTTTTTGTCAGATATCCTTTATTTTTGTGCCAACTTAAAATAAAGCCACCCAATATTTTTTCATACCGTACGTACCTAACTTACCACTTTTAAGGAAAATATTGACAGATGTTCTAATTACATTTATTAGTATATTATTTTATAAATTATTTTATGAGAAAAGAAAAAAAAAATTTTGATATATTTTTTTTCTCCCACTAAAGTAATGTAAAATTTTTTTCAGTAAGAATATCTATTAACAAAACCCTATTTCTAGATCACTATCAACAAATATAAACTAATTTTTTTTAAAAAAGAAAATATAATCCAATCTAAGCGCGAACTCAAACCAATATGGCATAGGATGCATATTGTCCTGCTACCTTCCCCCCCTAAATTTATTTTAGGATAAAAAAAAAGGACCTAGGAAATAAATGTAAGAGCAATGGTAGTTGAATAATTTTTCTTCTCTGTTATGAGATATTAGGTCAAGACCAACCAATGGGGCTAAGAGCAATAGCATGGGCTACTAATTTGCTAGTTGATTTTTTTTGCTCACTACTACTCGATCGGTTATTTAATTCAATAAGTCTTAACCACTCCCTTTATATTGGGCCCCTTAACTTTTAAGCCTTAGACTAAAGGATTTATTTCCTGCCCAGTGCCCACTCTCTCACTGTAAAGTTGATTTTGGATTTATTTTGTAGTACAGATTTGGGGCTACAATGCCACTTATAAAAGCATTAGGTTTGATACTATATCTTATTGATGGCGACATTTATATTTTCTTTACAAATGAATTTTATCATTTTATTTATTATTACTGATAGAGAGTATTAATTTATGTTTCTGTATTTATAAGGCTCTCCCAACCGACCTTAAATAGAATTTGAGCCCAGCCTGACTTTGCCTTGATATTTCAGTGGCGTGGGCCTGGTTAACATTCGGGTACGGCAACCAAGTCCACAGTGATTTTGGGAAGTAAAGTGCCTATCAGAGCAGGTACACCAACCACAATTATCGTAGAGGTAGCACCAATAGCAAGGTACAATCTTAACGGCATATTTGATGGAAAATTATTGTATAGTCTCGGACTATACTTCCTCTCTCTCTCGTAGAGGAGTGGGCCCCATGATGAGTGAAACTCACCCTTCTTTGAGAGAGAGAGAGAGAGAGAGAGCATGATCTAGACTATGCAATAACAGCCCTATTTGATGCCAATATGGCTTTTAGGCATCACTCTTTTTAGGCACTCTTTCTAGATTGATAGTCTTTTTCTTAGTGTAATTACCTTCACACTCCACCCACTGGGGCAGAAGGGAAGAGAAAATTTGCACCCAAAATTTTACAATCACTAAACTACAAGAATTTTGGAACATACTTTCATATATTACCAACCACCTTAAGTTGGCACACATCCACTGTTCAATTAACTTTTTGTTGAATTTTATGTGACAATTCTATCACTGGATTACCTTTTCCCCCTTCAATCATTCATGTTAGCATAGTTCAAGATAACGAAAGCTTCGAATGGTATAAGTTAAGGATTAATAAAAGCTCAATTATGAGTTGTAATGTACACAAAAAAAAATACACATATTAATGATTTATTTACTTACACATACAAAAATATATTATCAATGTATTTACTTTTATATATATATATATATATATACACGTGTATAGTTTGGCTTTATTTTTTGAAAAATGTATAAAAATATTATTTAATAAAACATTAAATCACTGTCGGGCATTCAGTTGCTTTTTCGGTTCTACGTTACACCAACTGTAATTTAATCCTGCATACCAATTTCATGGTTCTAAGCTTTTTAATTAATGTGTCCTGTTAAAGGGTTCCTAGGGAAGCTTCTTTACCGTTCATTTCCGGAAACGACATAAGTGACAGTAATTGTTAGGTAATAATAATACATTGCACCTATTTTATGGACTGTAAAGTCGGTAAGTTCTCGTGCTCTACTTCCACATTTTTGCTTGTCACTCTCTTGTTCAAACTACAATCCAAATTTAATAAAAGAGAGAGACGAAAAAAAAGTGCCCAAAACAAACAGAAACTTAACCACCACATTTACTTGTTGCTCTCTTCAACTCCTTATCTACTTCTATCACCACCTCACATGAGAGCAATTGAGGATCACATGGCAAAGCATTTAGCCATGGATTGGTTCTCTTGGCTATCCAAGAGTAGCCTTGAGCCCTCGCTCATATACGAGTATGGCCTTGCTTTTGCTCGCAATGAGCTCCAATATGAGGATATAAGCTACTTCAACCATGAGTTTCTTCAGAGCATGGGCATTTCTGTGGCTAAACACAGGCTAGAGATTCTCAAGCTTGCTAGGAAGGAAAACATTGGTGGCACAGGTACATTTTCTGGGCTCTTCTTGGCAATCAACAAGACCAAGAGGTGCTTGAACAAGTGCATTAACAAGTTGGTTTTTCGTGAGGATGTTGCTTTCAAAGCCACTCCTCATGAGCTGGTACATTATCCAGAGCAATATTGGAAAGGTGGATTCTTGAGGAGGCAAAAGAGTGAAGAGATCAAGGAAGAGAGGCCAGTGCTAAAAAAGAGGAGCATGACTCTATCAGGACCTCTGGATAGGGTGCAAGAGAGGATGATAACTAATACCAGAAGCTTGAAATTATCTGGGCCTCTTGATGGAAAGGTGCAAGAGAAATTGATGTACAATTCAAAGAGCCCAAGATTGTCTGGGCCTATGGATAGAAGGGTGCAAGAGAAAATGATGTTCACAGCTAGGAGCACAAAATTACCAGGACCCATTGATGGATGGGTGCCTGAGAGGTTGACAGTCACAACAACTAAGAACCCAAAGCTATCTGGGCCTTTGGATGGAAGAGTACAAGACAGGTATGTGGTCACAAGTAGGAGTCCAAAGTCATCACCATTGGATGGAAGAGTTGCAAGTCCAATGGCTAACATTCAATTTAACCAGGAAAAGTTGGATGTTGAGTATGATGATCATTCACTATGGGCTACAATGTTTCATGATATGAAACCCACTTGAGTTTTTGTGCTTTTTCTTGGGGTATGTTTCTGGCTACTTTCTCTTCTATTCTCTCTCCCCATTTCTTCCTCTTGAAATTGTGAGAGATGGTTCCTAATGGTTCTTCACCTTATGGACAAAATTTGTATGGCTTTTGAGGTTTGTTTACCCTTTATACTATATGTTCGGAGTGCACTAATATATATTGGCTTTTTTAGTATAGAAGAAGACAATTGGTTTGAGCATTGTTATTGGTTTATTCCATCTTGAATTTGTAGTTTGTAAATTGTATCATTACTCCAGATTGTTACTCTCATGCTTTGATAGAGAAAGAAAGCCCTGGTTATATTTGTTCCTTAAGTTTGACCCATGTGTTTGTGACTTTTTGGATAGTCATGTTACATTATTAAAGATATTTTATTTATTATTTTAAAACAGTGGTTATCACATGATTTGACAATGGGAAAATTTAGGAAGAGGTAGTCGATTGGTTTTGCATTACAAATAAGTTTGATGATATAACAAATTTCACATTTTTTTTCACAAATATTAAGATGACATGTTGTGATTGAAATATAATGAAAAAAAAAAATGTTAGTTGTGTTCTCATATAAAAGTGATGTTATAGTAATCACAATCTATCTAGTAAATCAACAAATTGTAAAAAAAACATATTGTGAAAAAAAAGGTTAAATTTATTATCTCTCTACCATTGTTGTTTTCATTACCATACCTTATTATAATGGTTCCATAAAGTCACGTTCATTTAATTCGAGTGGTACACTATAAACCCAATAGCTTTTTGTTTGGCCCATAAGCTAACTATAAAAATAAAAGAACATGTGGAGGGATTAACTTCACTTTATCTCATACTCGATCCAAGTCCAATAAAAGCTTTAATGGCCTTAATCCCAACTGCACGCTTTAGCATAAGCTATAAATATTTGGTTAAATCTCGGATTCGGTTCAAAATGCACTAACATAAGTGTGTGTTTAATATTGGCTTAAAAAGACAGTTTTTTTTACTATTTAGCTTATTTTTGCTATTATTTATAGGTCTTATTACATTTTTTGGTACTATTTATGAGCTCCACTGTATTATTTCAACTACCTTTTAGCTTTATCTACAGTACTTTTGGTAAAAAAATTTCAGTTTCAGTTAAATAAGCTATTCCCAAACAGACACTAAAGTGTGTTTTTGGCAAAAATTATTTTTGCTAACTTATTTTTGCTACTATTTATGGGTCTTAGGGTTCGTTTGGATACAGCTGAAAACTGAAACTGAAAACTGAAAAACACTGTAGCGAAATAATTTTTAAATGTGTGAATAGTATCGTGGGACCCATTTTTAATGAAAAAGTTGCTGAAAAGTGAAATTTGTGGGTCCGTAAACAGTACATGATGTGCTGTGATTGGTCAAAAAAATTTGAAAAGTCAAAGTTTGTGGCTACTGTTCATTGAACAGTGCATGAACAGTAGCCGCAACACCCAAAACGCTCCAAAACGCGTGAAAAAAAAAAAAAAAAAAAAAAAAAAAAAAAAAAAAGACAAAACGCAAACGCAGTTTTTTTCAGCCGAATCCAAACGCTCTCTTACTGTACTTTTTGATACTATTTATGGGTTATACTATACTATTTCAGCTAACTTTTACCTTTATCTACTGTACTTTCAGCAAAAAATTTTCAATTTCAACCTAATAAGTGCCAGAGGCATCAACACCTAATCTTATGCAATGATCAAGTCTGGCGGAAGAAATGGTGCCATGCCCTGGCTTTTAAAAATTTCTGTCCTCCCACTTATAATATTTATAATATATAATTTTTTTTGAGAAACAAATATATAATTTTTACTAATGACTCACTCGGAAGGAAAAAATTCTAGCTCTGTCGCCAATTATATCTAATCCTATTTGAAATGTCAACAAAGTAATTATGACATTATGTTTTAGAGTGCAAGCAAAGTGTTTGTTGACTAACGGTGCATTATTACTTGTGTGGTTTCCACTAATTCGTATTTCCAATAGTAAAATCCATGGTCCTATTCTCACCATCACTAGCACACACTCTATAGGGGTTCATCCTGATCTATTCACTATCATGGATAAATTTGATATTTATATAAATAAAATAAAATAAAAAAGACAATAACAAAGTTTAGCTACAAAAACTTGTTGTAGCATAAGGCTACAAATTGCTCTAATAAACTAACATGTGTGAAAAATGACATGTGCATTGCACATGAGTACTTAAGTAAACTTAACCCAATTAACCCTAGTTAACTACACCAACTATTAAAAAAATTACTAAAAAACTAAAACCCTTATACGTATTCTCTCTCTCTGATTTCACTGTAAACCCAGAAAGGCAGAAACCTAATCAGTCTTCTCTATAACCCATAAACCCAATCCCTCTCTAATAACTGAAAATAGATACATAAAACTACAGAAGACTAGACTCTAGTGCAAACTTATTTTCAAGAGCATCAACAAAACCATGGAAAGGGCTATTAAAGGTGCTGACTTGTTTACAAATGAGGGAAGAAAATGAAATCATATGGATAGAATATTACAATCAGGTGTAGAAGCCAAGAAATTCTCTCTCAGATTGGTTAACCTTTGGGCTCGAATTGATCTTTGATCCACATGTAAATTGGAACAAGAACATAATATGTTGATGCTATGACACCCAAAATGAAGTGCCAGAGGAACACAAATGGATTTATGGGCTTTCTTATGGAATTTTGTAGTCACCATTCTACAACTATTATTATCGAAGGAAGATTGTTTGTGTCAAGATTTCAGATCAGCCCTGAAATTAATTTGAATATCTAAATTAATTTTCTTTAGATATTTGTTTGTGTCGTGACTTCAGATCAACCCTGAAATTGTTTCAACATTAGTGCCTATGGTGGTGGAAATAGAAGAAAAGAGACAATGGCACTGAAACCCTAACAGTGAAGAATGCCTATGTAGTTTGTTTGTTAAATCCTCTCTCACACGTGGAATTGCTTTCAAGAATTCCAATAAAATTTCAAATCAGTTTTAAAATAATCGGATTCTATGGCATACTCGCTGTTGTGACCAAACTAATTCAATTACAAGCTTCAACCCATCAAATATAATCACCACCTTAAGAAAAGTGCAAAACCTACCACCAACCAATCAAAGATTCTGATGAGGTACAAACAACAGTTCATTTTAAAGGTATGGAAATCAGTGCTTTGGTTTAATAATTCTTACAAAAAATCCCTCTTCTCTGATGATTGCACAATAGTAAGTCTCTTCTATTTAAAATATATGGATTGGGGTGACCGGTGGTGGAGGGCAAAGAGGGATTGGGGTGACCTATGGTGAGAAGTTGAAAGAGAGAGGGATTGGGTTTCTGCCTTTTTGGGTTTACAGTGAAGTCAGAGAGAGAAAGAGATAGAGAGAGAATACGTACAAGGGTTTTAGTTTTTTAGTTTTTATTTTTAAATTTTTTAATAAGTGGTAGTTAAAGGGTTAGATGGGTTAAGTTTACTTAAGTAGACATGTGTAATGCACATGCCATTTTTTACACATGTCAGTTTATTAAGGCAGTTTGTAGCCTTAGGCTACAACTGGTTTTGTAGCTAAACTTTGTCCAAAAGACAATCTTGGTAATTTAACAACATTCAATGTGCATGTACATCTTTCTTTTGTAACGTATTAGTAGCTTATATGCCATGGGCGGGTTACAATTCTGAAGATGCGATACTCATTAGCGAACGTCTAGTATATGGAGACTTGATTTTCAACCATTCTTCTAATCAAGTGTCCTTGGCCATCTTGGGCAGGTATCATGGATCATGCTAATTGATAGCTCCCTTTATTGGTTTTCCTTGTGGTCATGCATCTCTTTCATTTTCAAACTGCGTTGTTGAACCACCCTTAGAGCACTTGCAGCAGTGGTGCTAAAAAGCTAAAAGCTATTTTTAGCACCACTAAAAAGCTATTTGGAGCTACAGTAGTGAAGCTATAGCCAAAAAATTTGGCTTCTCAACTACAGTGCACAGCTAAAAATAGTTGTGCACTGTAGCTCAAAAAAAAAAAAATTTGTGTTCACATTGTTGGTTTGATTATTTGTGGTGTTTTTTTTTTTTTTTTGGTAGTGAGATGTATTATTTTATTGTTATGTTTATATTATTTTATTGTGTTAAAAACTAAAATAAATTCGCTGTTGCAGCATGTGAGTAGGTAAAATAGATAAAGTAACTCTTTGTGGTGTCAAATAGCTAAAAATATAGCTCCACTGCTGTGAATGCTCTAACCTATATCACTTTCTTTCTAGGCATGCATCTTCAACCATCTTGGCCAAGTATAACATACCATAATGATTGATAACAGAACAAAGTTTCTCTTCAAATTAGTTTGGAGAGAAACCCTACAAATTCATCATATATATTTATATTGAGTGTGAATTTTGAAAATTTAACCGTTAGATTGCATGTTCTTATTACATCCTTAATGCTTACAAAATTTTAAGAAAATCAAAGATTAATTGCTATGTCATCGAATAAATGTTATAATTTCAAGTTTTTGTAATCTAAAGTTGTATATAAAAAATAAGTTAATTGATCAAATAGTAAATAATATCCGATTTGAACGAAATTTGATATGCATGTTAAAAACATAAGGAACATAAAATTCAACGGTTAGATTTTCAAAATTCACACCTAAAAGGGAAATATATAAGAAATTTAAAGATTTTCTTTCCAAACTAATTTGGAGAGAAACTTTGTTCTTGACAACAATAGTAGTTGGTGTGCACAAATATATCTCAGATACTTTTGTATACGCATTCTCATTATAATAAAAGGAAAAGACATGCGTGCACACACAAACATAATATATAAAATTTTAAAGAATTAATTAATTATTGTAGTCATACTATTGTATTTGTTTGGATACCACTTATTTTACTGAAAACTGAAAATACTGTAGCAAAATAATTTTTAAATATGTGAATAGTACCGTGGGATCTATTTTTAATGAAAGTTTTGTTGAAAAAAAAAAGGTTTGTGGGTCTTATGAATAGTACACAGGACCCACTAAAAAAGCTACCATAGCCACACATAAACGCGCTTTAAAAAAAAAAAAAAAAAACACCGACGCAAATGCTAAATAATCACTATCCAAACTGTCACTATATCTTGACCTAATTTTTTGAGAATTATCATTTCATTTTGTCTCGGCTTCCGTAGTCTATGCTTCTTAGGCATTTACACAAAAAACTGGAGCATGATTTAATTTCTTAGGTGGAGTACATAACTTCTTGTCTAGAAAATGGGATACGAAGCCAGTCTCTGAAATTGAATAGATAGTACTTATGTAAATAAACCGTTTTCAGTACTTGGCAATAAGGTGGTACAGGTCTAAAATACAAGCGCTCCATCTCCATGGACTTTTTCTGTTATGACTTATGAGCATAAATATTTTTGTATAGTGACAAGCTACGTAAATAAATGCGTAATAGATCCCACACCTACTCACCTAGTGAATGTGGGCCATGTGGCCCAATTTATTATTTATTTATAATGATACGGACAAATAGCACGCATAGCAAGTAGCAATTTGTCCATAACAGCATCTCCATCTGGTTGTCATATTTCATCTTATTTTACCATTTCAAAAAGTTATTTTATCAATTATACCATACCATTTTACAATACACCTTGCATCCCAAAATTCTATTTTTTTCCCAGTTTATTTAAATATTATTTTTTATTATTTTTTTACTATTTCTTTCTCTCTTTTCCTTTTCGTCTCTCTCCCTCAACCTTTAGCACAAGAATAGATAAGGAAAAAAAAAAAAAAAACAACAACCAACAAGGTCTTTCTGGGTCTAAAACATCACCACCACCGTAAAACCACTGTCACTCACATCCCAGCAAACCCACCACGCCACTAGCTAGCAACCACCATGCCACCGCCATGCCAACCACCAAAACCCATTAAAAAAAACCACCAAACCCACCACTAACAACAACCACTGCAAGAAACAGCCACCACAAAAACCACCAAGAGAAAAAAAAAAAACACAAAAAAACCGCCAAAAATCACAACCAACAACCACGAGAAACAGCCACTACAAGAACCACCAAAGAGGGGAAAAAAACACACACACACACACACACACAGAGTCAAACCTAGAAACCCACGGCAAAACCACCACATCAGAGATCTGCAAAACCCACAGCAAAACCATAACCCCCACGGCACCGGCGATCTGCACGGACTCAACGTGTAAGCTCCGATTTGGCTTGGTGATTCGAAGGGAAAAGTGGGCTTGGTGATTCGGTGAGAAAGAGAGAAGCTTGACAATGGCGAGAGAGAGAGAGGGGATGAGAAAGAGAGAAGGAAGAGAGAGAAAAGAAAGAGAAAAAATGAGAGAGGAGAGAGAAATTGTCGGGTTAAAACGGTTTGAGAGTATTAAAAAAATATTTTTCTATCCCATTTAGCTACAGTACCATCTTACATTTGAGATGGTACTGTAGCTATATGTCAAAAAAAATTTGGCATTTTCCCATTTCGCCTTCCCGTTGCTGGGATTTTTTGGGCCTGTATGCCAAATGTATCTTACATTTGGCATATGCAAGGCCGGCTGGGGATGCTCCACATTATATTTAACATGTGTCAAAACATATGGCAATACATTTAATTCTAAATTAATGGTACGTTATGAATATTTTGTATTTAATACTCTTATAAGTTGGGTTCAAATTACATTTACTATAAATTTAAACAATTTTATATTACTTAATATTTTTCAATTAGATGAATTTTGATAAATCCACATTTAGATTATATTATTATTGTATATTCTCCATACTTGCAAAATTTCAAGGTGATCAAAGATCGATAGCAATGTCATCAATTTATTGTTTAAATTCAAATTTTTGTTGTTTAAAATAATGCATAAAATATGAGTTTATCGATTGAATGATAAATAACATCCAATTGAAATAAACACTAAGAACATATAAAACATGTAATTCAAAAGTAATATTTTCAAAATATAAATTCTATAACAAGTAATTTGGTGGTGTAACATTGAATAGAGTTACACCATGTGTAACTTAAACATAGTATGCTATATACATGGTTGTCAAAATTGCGATCTGGGTCGTAGGATCGCATGATTTTATGATCTCACCTCACCAAAACGTTTAGAATTGTAGTAAGATCATAAAAATGGTAGAATCGTATGTAGGATCGTGTAGGATCATATAGGATCGTAGGATCGTATGGGATCCTATCGATCCTACAAAAACATGCATTTTTGGTTTGAGCTTATTTTATTTTATTTTTTTTCTTTGATGGGATTGGTTTGGGCTAAGATAATCCAACTAAACCCACAAGCCCAACTGGTTATTAGCAGCCCAATAACAAATTGATGTCCCAAATTTACATCTTTGTCAAAAGAAAATCTCAAAAAAAAAACCCATAGTACTTAAGTTTAAAGTTCAAACAAAAAAAGAAACCTAAATATTTAGAAACATCAATCCCAAAGTCGTGCCTACTCTCAAGAACCCCAAAACCCATCACCTCTCGGCACTCTCAATGATGTTGCCTCTTGGATTTCATATTTATAATTAGCTAATTTACTTTAGAATGGGAATTCTATTTTGGATTTCATATTGTAATAAGCTAATTTTCATTTGCTAAATAGCCTAACTTATTTTGGATTTAGAACTTAGAAACTGGAAAATGTTTTCAATATGTGTCAATAATATCTTGTTACTTAGTTGCTAATTAAATATGTACTAAACTTTTTAGATATATTGTGTCAAAACTTAAATATATTTGTTTCATTAGTATAGACATAACGATGTAGGGAATGCAAATTATATTATATGATGCAAATCTTTGTTTTTTAATGGATGAATTCATATTTTACGTGATTACTCAACATATAAAATTATTATCAATATGTTTTTTGTTTAAAATTTGAAAATAGGTAGGATGATCTTACGATTTACGATCCTACCTACCTCCCGTGATCCTACGTAGAATCCCGATTTTGACAACCTTGCCTATATATATATATATATATATATAATATGCACATTTTATAATATGAGAATAAACAATGTAATTAAAAAATAGAATAATTTTTTTAATAAAAAAAATCACTTTTATTTGAAGCCCCCATAAACGTTGCATACAATATATATATATATATATAGATATATTATAAATTTTTTGTAACTTGTGGCTACTCATCTCCTCCAACAATCAAAAAAAATAAAAACCTTAAATTTTATTAATAAACTATAATCGCACTATATATTAACATATAACACTATGAATTCCAATTGCAACAAAATAATTTTGACAAAGGTATATATGATTTTGTTAACTTTCATTCTTTCCACGTTCTATCAAATTTCTTTTCCTTTTTAAAGTTATTTTCTATTTTCCTTGATAAATAAAAAAAAAAGATATAAAATAGTTATTTTAACATTATTGTTGATGTTCTTCATAGATAGAAAGTCACCAAGAAATTCAACAAATTTCTGAAGTCAAGATAAAGAGAGACATGCAATCCGCAAGTTTCCATTCTCTTGATGTTGATGGAGTTCTATTTGTAAACTTTCTCTTTAATTAGTGATAAAAAGAGAGGTACAAAACTTTTCACTGCATTTATCTTGATGTTGATAGAGTTCTATTATTGTTGATGTTCTCCGTAGACAAGCTTATAAGTTACTGTGGGAGGATGAAGTTGAAGGGTCGTAGCATTGGCCCGAGGACCGAGGATGAAGTTGAAAGGACGCAGCATTGATGTAGAAATGCTGCAAGCCACTAGTCCAAGGAAAGAAGCTGCCTGAGGAGGAGAAAAAATGAATCATGGTACTCTGCGGTATTCTAAGTAGGAGCTGGGATCTGAAGAGAGTGGAAGTTAGTGGGCAGTAGGGAAGCTTCTAGCCTGATGTAGTCTGTTGCATCCGCATTAAATGGTAGACAACAACTTTATCAGTCGCATTGATGAGGAAGTGACCTAAATAGTGTAAGCCACAGCTAAGCAGACTCCTTCCACCATCTTCTTCAGATGTGAAAAGTAACAAGTGTCAAAAAAGAAGGGAGGTTAGGTAGAAATGGATGGTGGAGATGTGATGTAGGTAGAGGTATATAAGAAAAGGGGAGAGCATTGGAAAAGGCATCTGAAAAAGAAAAGAAAGAGAAGGAAGAACATTGAGAGAAGAGAGTGAACATTATTACTTTTTATTCAGACTTAGTCTCCTCGGGAGAACTTGTGGAAAGTTTGATACTCCTTTGTTTCTTAATACAAACCTTATTTTTTTTCCTAGTTGCTGCCTCAGGCAAAGCTCTCTGTTGTTGTTTGTTTCCTCCTCTTTCAAATTCTACTGATTTGGACCAGGATTGAAAGGCACAACCCACTACTCTAAGTGGGCTTGGGCTACATATTTTTCTGGTCCTTATAGTTATAATTGCTTTTTTCATTTTTTGTTATACATCAAATCTATTGTCATTTTTTGTTATTAACTATTGGTGTGTAGACTTTGTTTTTACATTTTTTCTTGAAAATATTTATTTATTTATTTTAACATATTCGTCACAATTTATTTAAACGTTTACACCCCCGCCCCCCCAACACACATAAATATATATATATATATATATATATATATATAAACATTCTAATCAAATTCAAACACAAATCAATAAAGGACCACATAAAATAACAACAAAAAAACTTTCGTAAATAATAAATAATAACACATTCTCTCAAATAAATAGTGTTTTTTTAAATAACATGTGTACTTATAATATTTATATATTATAATAAGTTGAAAAAAAATCTTGCGAAACACAGGCAAATAACTAGAAAGTTATTGATGACTGCCATAGCCCATTTCTACTTCCAAGTTCCAACTAGTCAATTAAGAGCAGCCTCCCTCATTTAAAATTTAAAACAAGTAGGAGCTTTGTATTCTAAATGAAAGATATTAAGGATAATACGTACATTAATGTTTTAAATTTTAAACACAAAACAAAATAAATAAATAAATAAGTCAAAATTTTATATATTGTTGTCACAAGGGGTAAGCTACATAAACAAAGCATTGATTTTCTTCCAGTTAGTCCACATAGTTGTCCATGTACCAGTGGAAGGACCACACTTCGGGTGAACAAAGGTAGATACATGAATGATCATTGATCAACCTATGAGAACTCTCATAAATTCATAACAACAACTTTTGATGCATTCAACACTTCCAGCTCCCAGGTCTGAAGTTGACCCCACCAAAGAGATGGATGTTGAGTATACATATATAAGGGAAAGACCCACGTAAAATTAAATAAATAAATAAATAAAGAAATCTAAAACCCTAAGCTTAAAATTTTGGATTAAATTTCATTTCTATATGTTATATTTTAATCTCAGTTGAAACCTCCCCAAGATTTTTAGGCTTAATATACCAATCGTTGGGTTAACATTAAATTACTAATTTAGTTGAAATTTCATGTTCACTTGCCTAAAATTTAAGCTAAAGTTCTCAAATGGTAAGTCAAGGAAAATCTTCTCTCTGGTTTATTTTATGTTCTTTTGTTTTCATTCCATGTATCCCTTCTTTTCTTTTCTTTTTTTTTTCTTTTACATAGCCAGCTCAATTACCATGCTGGGATGCATTAAGGAGATTAGTTTCAACCATCTCATGCACTCAAAACAAAATTTCATTGAAATATACAACAAAAATAAAGTCTCAAACTCAAATGTTTAAGATCAGTTATATAGATCCCCTCAATAGATTAGTTAGGGTTGGCTATATGCATTAAGAGACACCCCAACAATTATCTATAGCAGATCCATTCATAATAAAGTGATTATATTTTACACATTATTAATCTATCACAACCCTCATCTTTTTTCCAGATTTGGAATCGGCTGTGAGAGAAATATATGACACTAAGTACAAACACATGCAGAGTTATTTATTGATATATAGTAATGAAAAATTGCATTTTATACTATAATAAGTATATGCTTCAAATACACAATTAGAGCCGATATGTGAGTTGGACTGCTGACTGGCGCTCAAACATGCACTGCATTGATGAGTGTTCAATAAGCCCGAACTTATTATAGCTACAGTCGCATCCAAAGATGTGCTTCGGTAACAATGGCTACCGAATGGATATATGCTCAACCCCATTAACCTCAATGACCTGTGCTTTGTGGCAGCCGGAAGGAACCCCCTGAATAAAGCATTTGGTAAACAGGCTTTATCCTTTTAGTCAAAACAATGCTTAAGATAGTGCCCACACCACAGACAGCAGCCAAAACCAGGAAGGTGAGTCTAAAACAATTTGGACCCAAGCAGGTGAGACTTGAACCAATCTGATTAAGTCCATGCTGTTTAGCTGCCTCGTTATCATATATATACCCTGCTAGCAGACCTGAAAAAAGGAAAGCACCAATAGGATTCCCTAGTGCCATGAAATTGCTTAGTAAACCGAAATGCTTCAAGCCAAATAGCTCAGAGACAGTTGGGAGCATGACAGAAAATTGAACGCCAAAGCAGATCCCAAGAAGTGCAGTTGCAATATAAAGAGTGCCATCCATTGCAGAAGCAAACATAAGGTATGTGATAATCATGATTATTTGAGTAAATGTCATCCAAACAGTCCGAGGAAGTGTCCTTGACCTGCAATGAATAGAGGGCTGCACTAAATTACAATGACAACCAATTGGAATAACAGGGATGTAGAGAGTACTTTGCAGCACTTACAACAACATGCTGATGCTAATTTCCTGTAACAGCAAATTCTTGGAGACAATTAGCTGAGTCGACTATGCAACGTTTATGAAAGCACAAGCCATATTTTCTTGCAAGGAGTTAGCAAGGTTTAACTGAAAGTGTAAATATAACTTTATTGCTGATATTCAATGACCAATCTATAAATTTTATAGGAGGAGACATATGTAACATCCATAAAAAAGTAATTTTTCTTGAGGAGATTCCATGCATTGTAAAATCATTAATGTGCCTAATGATCCACAATTTTTTGTTGATTTTAATATAGAACTCTCCAGCTTAATAATTGATTTAGATCAGAGACATGTATGGTAAGCAAACCTAATAGTAAGCACCCTGCTTCAGTCAATAATCTCTGTGACTAACCACGAGAATAGATGGTACTGACCTGACAAAATGTTCAGAGACAACTCCACCACCAAGACGACCCACAAAATTGCAAAAGCTGAAGAGAGACACCAAGATTTTGGTCTCATGCACACCTTGTGCAATCCCTATCTGTGCTAGATTATTAAGAACAGTCACCCCAGAACCAACCCCAACAAAGTAAACCAAGAACAGAAGCCAGAAGTCTGCCTTGATTATAGCTTCACTAAATTTAAAATCTTCCCCCCTTTTGGGCCTCCTCTTCTTCTTCACTGCCCCCTCGCCCTCAGCAAGAAGCATAGCCACCTCAGACACATCCTCACTTTCATGAAAACTTCCCAGGTTTTTTGCTGATGAAGATGGTGTCAGCAGTGGTTCAGTTTTGTCTGAATTGCCTTCTCCTTGAACCAGACCGTCTGAAGACCCAATTGATTGGTCTAGTGTCCCTGATTTCCTTGTTCTCATGGGGTTCAGCGTCATTTTTACAGGAATTGCAAGTGGAGCCATGAGAAGTAGAATCATTATAAAAACAAAAGTATAGGAAATTAGAGGACTTAAAGAATATGTATCAGCCATTATCGTGGTCGTCAGAAGATATAAGCCAAGCACAATACTTGAAGCTTGGATGAAAAGAAAATGGCGATGCGCCTCAGAGTCATCACCAGAAGCTGGAGCACATGGCCTAACAAAGTACATCATAATGAAACATAGAACAGGAATCCCAATTGCGAGGAACAACAAAAGGTTAGAAGAGGAACTATGAAGCAGCACACTGTAAATTTCTGTAAAAACCGCAGCACTGAGCCCCACATAACCTTTGAGAATACCTGCAACAGTTCCTCGACTGAGAGGGAAGTTTCTCATGTTGGTCACAATAACAGCAGTGCTAAACCAAGCATTACTATTAGCAGCAACACAGAGAGCAAGCCATAACTGTGATATCATAAAAGGAAGAAGATTACATTTTGATCTTTTCGCCAAAAGTATCTTATTTGAGCTAACTAAATGCACCAACAACCACACTTCCCAAAATAAATCTCCACAAAATTGATGTGCCAAAAGAAGCTACCTATATGCTCACATACGACTGAGAAACTTGAATCTCTTTACAGTTCAAGTGGATGGAAGTCTTTAAAGAAATAATTTGGATTTCAATTTTTGGTTCAAATAACTTCAATAAAGTATGAAAGGGAAAAAAGATTCTATTGATAAAATTCATGGATGGGTTTAAGCTTTATTAATATGTTCATTTGAAATGAACGGGTGTATGAGTATGATATTATTCAAATCCATAACATCACAAGTGCTTTTGAGCAGAATCGTATAAGCTCAGACTCATGGTGTGTTGTTCAGATCCATATTCAAGCAATTATCCTCAATTCCAATTGCAACCCAAAGGAATAATATTTTTCCATGCCAGATAAACAGTTAGACTTACGACTTATTATTTAAAATTTTCAACAAATGGAAGTTTATTGTAGTTACAGAAGAGGTAAGAATCCTATTTCCACCAGTAGTAACTTCTGGTTGATTCACTCATTTGAAGGGTAACTAACAGAGGATACCCCTTTGAGCCAGAAATATGACACCTCAGTTTGCAATCTTCTCCCCACACACACATACACAAATTATCCCCATTTCTGAGTCATGAATCAAAGCATCATAAGTTTGAGAACTAGGGATGAAGAAAGAAGACAACCTCAGATAATACAGGTTTCAGATGAGCCCTACTCCTATCTCATCTATTAATTATATAGGATTCATTCACCACTACCTTAAGAATCTTTAGCATTTTATAATTATACCTATCATTCCATTAGGAAACAAGATTAGAATGAAACTATGTACATATGTTGAACCGATTAAATTAGTTGAAATCAATAAAATCTATTACCCAAAAAAGGGAAAAGCATTAATCCCATCCACACAACACATACTCAGATAGCATTTTTGAACTCCAAATCCAATTAATCATTAAAAAAAAAGTATCCAAGAGAACCCACAAAAAACCCATTAATTAAAATCATCCAGCAACCAAAATTAACAAAAGGGTATGCCAAATAAATAAATAAAAGACGAAATACTTACCAACCAATAAGGAAGGGAAAGAACAGTACGGCTGACAGCGAGAAAGAGAACCCCATAACCAAAGAAACAAAAGACAGAACCAATGATGAGAACAACCCAAGGAGGAAACCTGTCACAAACTACGCCTGGAAGAAGGCCAACGTTTTCACCAATATCGTTGGCCACACCGATCATGGTAAGCTGGTGCTGGTTAAAACCCAGAACTGATTTCAAGGAATGAGAGTAAAGTGGGAAAGTGTATGCATTGCCTGATGCAATTTCAACCCAAACTGCAGCTCCTAGCCCCACCCATGGTGGCCTTGTTCCTGCTTTCAGTGCCACCATAGCTACTATGCTCAGGTCAGGAGCTAGTAAGAGAGCTTATGGGCTTATCTTCCTATTAAATTGGGAATTTTCAGTTTGAGGAAATGTATGGCAGACAGACACAGAGGAGGAGAGTGAGGCAGAGAAAGAGAACAAAGAATGGTTTAATGTTGTCTGTCTGGTTGTTTAATATAATATTTTGGGTGTAGTCAGCAATGACTTTGCTTTTGCCTAAATGTTTGGACTTCTCTACGGTTGAGTTTCCTGAAAGATTGTTATTGATTTTTATATGGGTCTGTAACTGTAATAGATTTTTATATGAGTATATTCATGATTTTATTATAGGAGGTGACTCTCTCGTTATTTCCCAGTCATTTTACCCCTCTTACGTTTCGTTTGCTTCAATTGTTTATAATATGTTGTCTTTTATGGATGAATTTTGTCACGTTCATATCTCCCATGTATGTAAACAATACAATTGCTCAACTAATTTGATAGCTAAAAATGTTTTAGTCATTGATGATTTTTTTTTTTTTTGAATTGAAGATAATCCTTATTTTCTAAAATAAGCTATTCTTTATGATGTAATAATTGTTTTTCATATTGAATAAGGTTTGATATATTCCTATATAAAAAGAATTGACAGATGTGAAATTGATTAGGACTCTAAACATCATTTCCATTGACGCAGATATCACAATCTATTACTTCTATAATTGAAAAATATATATATAAAAAAAAAAAAAAAAAAGTAAAGAAGACGAGTTATTCTTTCTTTCTTATACTAATTTAGAAGCCATACCAGATAAAAGTCTCATGCACAGTTTTAAATATGAAATTTGTCCTATATTTAGACTTATTAATTTTTTAATAGGAGTAATATTCTTCCTTGTTAGATGGGGAGGTTGTGTGGAGTCTTGACACATGTAGCGTTCAAATTGACATTTACATTTTTATTATATTTTTTTTGTGGCGGTGGGGAGTGGGGACACGATGTTGTGCAAAGCTTTTTACATGCAACGATGGATACAATTTGGTTGAAGCGATCAATTGATCTGGCTTCTGGCCCACCCAAAATACTTTTATTTGGTTGCTAATGCCTTGTATTGTATCTTTCATTGTTAATAAATCTAGTTCAGTGGTTCCGTTTCAGTTTAGAGCATCCACATCCGGAATTCCTATCTCATCCTATTTTACCATCCCAAAAAGTTACTTTATCAATTATACAATACAATTTTACAATACTCTCAGCAACCCAATTTTTATTTTCCTATTCTACTCATTAAAATAATATTTTCACATAATAAAATAATATATCCCTAAACCCAAATAAAAACAAAAACCCAAAACCCAAGACCCAAATCACAACCACCTGCTACTAGAACATTCCCAAACTGTTGCTTGAAACCCCGGCCACAAACTCCGGCAACCACGGCAACCCACAATCAAAATCAAAATCAAACCAAACCATGGCAACCCCCAACTCCACCACCATGAACCCACCAAAAAAAAATCATACCAATTCCTTTAAGCACCGATCACAGCCAAAAAAAAAAAAAAAAAAAAAAAAAAAAAAGAAAAAAAAAGAAGAACCCAATCCAGAACTCAGAGAAGACGATCCAAGTCCCAAATAAAAACAAAAACCCAAAACTCAAGACCCAAATCACAACCACCTGCTACTAGAACATACCCAAACCGTTGCTTGAAACCCCAGCCACAAACTCCGGCAAGCACGGCAACCCACAAAATCAAAATCAAAATCAAACCAATCCACGGCAACCCCCAACTCCACCACCATGAACCCACAAAAAAAATAAATAAATAAAACCAATTCCTTTAAGCACCCATCACAGCCAAAAAAAAAAAAAAAAAAAAAAAAAAAAAAAAAAAAAAACCCAATCCAGAACTCAGAGAAGACAATCCAAGTAGAAGATGATCCACCACGATCCATGGAGAAGATGATCCACCACAACCCACCATGATCCACGGAGAAGACGAGAAGCTTGGCGTTGGCAGCGATGGAGAGAGAGAGAGGGGATGAGAGAGAAGAGAGAGGCTTGGTCAGGTGGCTTGCGGTGGCCTTGACGGTGGCTTGCGGTGGGGCCTGTGGCAGTGAGTCCGGCCATGGTGGTTTGGTGATGGCATTCATGTCCACCATGGCTTTGGGTCTGAAGAGGAGAGAACAAACCAGAGAGAAGAAGACAAGAGAGAGAGAGGGAAATGAAAGAATGAGAAAGGAAGAGAGAGAAGAATCAGATAATATAATAATAATTTATAATTATACAATGTTGCTACAGTACCATCTTATTTGTAAGATGGTACTGTAGCAGTATTGTAAAATTTTTTACAATCCACACATTTTGCAAGTCCGGCTGGAGCAACATTTGAAGGCTGAAATGCTAAAATATCTCAATATATGCCATATAGCATTTGGGCTGCGGATGCTCTTAGATAATGATTATTAATAATGTCAAAATAATGATAAATTAAATTTATTCACCTTACCAACCTGTTGTATAGGTACATTTGAGCCTTGAGTCCAGACCTCTCGCTGGTACAAAAGCAAAAAAGGGAGAAATCATTCAACTTTAATGCCTATGAAGTAATGATTTTATTCCTCAATAATTACAATGCCGACGGTCTAATAATTTTTTAAATATTGAAATTAAAAATTAAAATATTTACTCTTTTTTTTTTTAAGAAAATAAAATATTCACTTTTTTTTTTTTAAATATCAATTCTTAGATTAATGAAAATTTTAATCTTTTACTTTTTACCTTCTTAACTTTTTTTCTATAAGCTTCTCAAAAAAAAAAAACTTTTTTTCTATACATTTTCCTGGTGCAATAGCATTGAATCCAAATCCACTCCATGAATTCCAAGGGGTGTGGTGTATTGGTTAGGCGAACTTTGGGACGAGTAGTAAAACTCTGACGTCTTGGGTTTGAGTAGCCATACATGCATTCACTCCCTTGAAACTATTAGACTAGGGGAATTTAATTGCCCCTTGAATTACCCGAGGTGTATTTGTGAAAAACTTCTTGTCGAGGGTAATTCAAGGGACAATTGGAAGGATGGTTCAAACTTAACACCAATGGATCATTTTGGAAATCCAAGTCCTGCCAGAGGTGGATGGTAATTTGAGACAAAGTGGGAGTAAATTGGGCAATGAAATTTTCAAAACCTATAGGGTGAACACTACCAATGTGTTGGCTAGAGTTTTGGATATTAAAAGATGGCTTGTTATTGGGGTTACCAACTTATTACACATTAGTGGTTTCAGTTAGCTCAACTGGTAAAGTCTCTGATAGTTGTATAAGAGATCTGGGGTTTAATACCCGCCTACACCAAAAACTAATTGGTGTCTTGGTTTAATGATAAAAAGCGCTCATCAAGAGCAGACGCCATAGATTGAAACTCTCTCAAAAAAAAAAAAAAAAAAAACTTATTACACATTGAACTTGATGCTAAATATGTTGTTAATCTTTTGAAAAGCAGTATTTATACCAAACTTTTAATGGAACCCTAATTCTTATTGACTACAAAAACCTTTAAAAGATGGTTCCTGACACAAGATTATTGATCATGTCTATCGTGATTCGGGATGGCCATGGGTAGGGGATGGATTGGGTATACCCATACCTGACCCAAAAAGTTTACTCATGGATACCCGATTATCAATACCCATTAATATCCATACCCAAATCTTACCCGAATATATTATCCATGGATATCCATACCCTACTCGAAACCCAAAACCCTTTTTATTTTTTTTAATTCAAAACATTTTAACATAAAAACTAACCAATCTTAAAAAAGGAAAAAACTAATCAATAAAATTTTTTTATTGATTAGTTTGTATCTGCTTCTTTCTTTCTTTTCTTTTCTTTTTTTTTTTTTTTTTTTTTGAGATAGAGATAGAAATTTTATTAGATAAAAAATAAAATAAAATAAAGAAGCAACATTTTCCTCTGCCTCTTCAGTTGTTTGTCAAGCAAATGGCAACTCCTAAAATAAATTTTACAAAATCAAGGTCAATGTAACAGTAATAAAAGTCACTTTCAGGCTTTTCAGTGTAATAAGAGTAGCACTCATTACAACTAGCTTCAGATCAGGTCTATTTGTCAACACTTGCTTCAGAAGTCCAAATAGAACATCAATAACATTCTTAAAACAGAACTCCCAATGCCATTCAAATGCTGAGGAAATCGAGCCATAGTCTAATAAAATCCAACAAAATGTTCATAGAAAGGAGCACAAGATAGATTTCTTTTATTGCTTCGCTTACATAACAAATCAACTAATGTTATAACTTCACCAGAATCAAATTATATTCACAATGAGAGGAAGAGATAAGCACAACTTCTATAGTCCATAAAAAAGATCTCAATAGCGAGGATTTGAACTCCACTCATGTCAACCAATAAAAAAATGTAGAGCTTCCATGTTCTTATAAAAACCAGACAAGCAGCATGATAACAGACAGGCATAATGGTCTAACATTTTATGCAAACGTACAGGCATAGTGAGAAAGAAACATGTCATCCCCATGTCCAGAACATAAGATAAAGAAGCTTAGCTTTTCAAAGCTCTCTGTTTCCTTTTTTTTTTTTTTTTTCAAAGTCAGGAGTTGCAGATAGAGAAGTCCATAAGAACTTTCTCAAACAATATGGCAGCCAAACTTTCAAATGATTGAAAAAGAAATTCAAGAGTTTTGCTGGAATATAATTACATGTCATAAAAGCATCCCAGAGAACAAATAAATTAAAAAAAAAAAAATGTGGGAAATAAAGCACTGCAATGAGCCAAAGAATATTCATTCCTTTACAAGAGTAATTGGTACATAATTTCCAGATTGAAAAACCAAAACCAATACTACAATATGTAACCATTCTTCCTGTTTTTTTTTTTTTTTTTTTTAACAGGTCGGGTTTGGATAATATCCATATCCTACCCGAACAATTCGGGTAATATCCATACCCTACTCGGTTAAGTTTTACCCATGAAGAATCATGTATTACCCAAAACATTTGGATCGGATAGGGTTTGATATCCATTACCCAATGGGTATGGCCATCCCGTGAAACCAATTATGTGCAAATGATGTAGCTAAACCTGGAGCGTCTCAATCTTTTTGTTTTGTTGTACATGTGGGTCTGTCGACAGACCACCTGTGGTGGAAACTGGAAAGAATACCGGCATTTGATAAGACAAAGCCCTATTGGAATTGTCTGATTGATTTCGGAGACGCTTGTGGTTTGAATGGTTCTAGAAAAATGAAAGGGATGACAGATAATATGAGGAGGGGTTGGCAGATCTTAGCGGCAATATACCATTTGTGCATCGCCATCTGTTGCCACTATTTGCGTCATTTCCTTCTCCTCAATATTTAATTATTACTACCATACTAATGATCATCACCATTGACAACTCTCTCTCTCTCTCTCTGTGCAAAATGTAGGTCGTCCTTTGTTTCAATTTTACTCTACTTTTTCAGAAGGTTTTCCTTGTTTATGTGGGTTAGTTAAGTTTCTAAGTTTTCTACTTCCCAAATGAAGTTATGATGTTATATTTTGAAAATTAATATATTGTCACTGCAATTTTTTTTTTTTTTAAATGAATTAAAGGCTTTTAAAAATTCCTTTTGATATTTTTAATCAATTTTACTGACTTAATTTGAGAACGTTAATGCATATATATAAATATATATAGGGTAAACTACGTATTTAGTTCTTATATTTTATACCATATTTCAACGTGGCTACTTAACTAAAAAATACATTTCCATCTCATGAGAAAAAATTCACGTGATGAAATTTTAAAAGGAAAATCTAAGGAACGATACCTAAGTATTGTACCTAAATTTTGCTTTTATTATATACTCTTATAATATAGTAACATTATACTTCCACCTCTCATATTAACGATGAATCTCATTAATTAAATTTATAACAGGTGGAATACTTAATATTTTTTCCTTTTTTTATTTATTTATTGATCTTCCTCGTGCTAACTTTTTGTAGCATGACACCAATCTTAAAGGGACCCATATAGATTAAATTATTAATGTGGGATCTTGTGGTTTCTTCTTTTTTTTTTTTTTGGATGGAAGGGATCTTTTGGTTTCTAATTAAGCGTGATTCATTAGACCAGTTGATTTAGGACCTTTCCATTTGTGGAGAGGAAGTATGCAACGGAAACAAGGTTGATTTTCTAGCATTTGTGGGTCCTTCTGAATTGTATGAGTATGAGAAATTTCCGCCCTATTTTTACAGGACATTGATTGAACCCCCACTCGTGACCTAAACCTAATAATTCATTGAACTTAGGAGTTAGGACCTACCGAGTACCGACCTAGTGGCTAGTACTACTTTATAAATTTGACCTGAAAAGTGAAGTGTACTGGAATAGAAATTTTCTTAGAAAGAACTCAAACGTCTGCCTTTGGGCCACGTTTTGAGTTTTGTGGCTTATAAATGCTTTAAATCTATATATTTCTCACATACAATTGGAACCCCACATATAAGGATCCATAATGTATCTACTTTGAAATAGATGACACAAAAGGGATCCTTATAAGTTAGTGTTATTGTTTACTATACAATGATGAACATTACCTCTTGAATTTGTTTTAATATGACATATAATAGGGCTAGAAGGGTTTTTGGATGAACTTATTTTTATTGGATTTTGTTAACGAATTGGAAAGATTCCTTCAATTTAAATTCTTAAATTTTACTCTAGTTTTAATTCAAATGTAAGATATGTGATATTTAAAAAATAATAATTCCAATGGTATTAACAAAACCCAAGCAAACCAAGCAAAATCAAATAAATGCCACTTGTCTTATTACAAGAATTTTTAATAATTTTTCAAAAGTATTTTTGTCTTTATAAAGGGTGTGAGATGTTATTAAAAAGTTATACATAAACTAACAGCAAAAATGAATTGGTTATAACAACAAAAAACAAGAACAAAAAATATAAACTGACATTTTGAACTAAAACAAACAAAGTTATGCGCCTTATAACTTTTTTTTTTTTTGTTGAGAATCCAGCATCTTATAACTTGATTAAGTTATAAGACACCTCTTGCTATTTCCAATAAAAATATCTAGGGTTTAAATTCTCCTACATTATTTAATTAAGAAATAAATAAATGAAAAGAATAAGCAGCTGCTAAAATAATTGCTATGCAGTTTGACATCAATAAATGAGTTGATGAGAAAAACAGACAGTCCTTCTAGTAAAGATTTTAACCCATATTTCATTATGGGTGCAAAATTGTGAAGTTATAGGTTATTCTGCCACCAAAAGAATTGATTTAAAATGAATTTAGTTTATGATGCAAAATGACACGGTACACTTAGTATTATGTAGGATTATAAATTTCCTCAAAAAAATGTAGGATTATAATTATTTTGTTTGCTCTACAAGTAAATGAACATAATATAAGTATGGGTTTCTTGGATCATAAAATCTCTAACACCCTCTCTTTCAAACTTTACATAGAAGTTTGATAACATTTTGAAGTTGGAATCCAAAAATAATGGACCGGATTGGATTTTATTTTTATTTTTTCCATCCCTATAACTAATGGTCTTCCATGAAAGATCCAGCTATAAAGTTCTTGTAGGGTTAAGGGCCCAGAATCATGCATTGGGCCTTGGGCTTTGTCCCAGAACGTTGGATGATCCGAGAAGGAACAAACAATTACTAGAAATTCCGATTTAAAGTTTCATGAGTAAGGAACGAATAGAAGGTGGTCCGAGGATGAACTCCTTCTCAGATATGAAGAATGCAGTTCAAGTATGTACTCCAGCAATTAGAGTGACCCTCCAAGAAACTCCAATGATAGGGACATGCCTCATGAACATACGAAAAGAAAGGAAACCCAAAAAATATCTAAGGGAAAGCTGCCACCACCGCATTAAATGCACTGCAACTACTTTTCTGGCAGCATTTATGTGGAGAAGACCTCTAAACAGTATTGCCTTGGCTACCACAACTCATAGAAAACCAAAGAGAATGTTTGATGGGATAGGTACTCAAATAAGAGCTCAGATGATCAATAAGTATAGGATGAAGATGGTCCAAAGAGAGATATATAATGTGAAAGACCCTCCATGAGAATTGGATCGAAAAATAGAGAGAGAGAGAACACTATATCAAGCTAAATTGTTCTTGTATTCAATTGTAACCAATTTATATAAGTTTGACCTCCTCGGACGATGAAGTCATTCAGCTTTACCTTCTTTGTTCTTGCTTGATCATCTTTCGAATCCATACTAGCCATTGTCAAATTCATTAGAGCCTAGTTCTTCAACTCACTCTCTATAAATTTATTGCATTGGGCTCATTGGGCCAAGATCCCACACATTTTGGGCTTGGGTTGTAAACCGTGTCCCTACAGTTCTAAACAGATTTGTGCAATTTGAGCTATTAATCATAGATCATATGCAACCAAAGACTTTTTTTTTTTTTTTGATTTCTTTTTTCCTTTCTCTCCCTCTGATTAATATATCCAACTGCTTCTCGTGTTATTATGAGCTGTGTTTTGGATCGCTTTCTGGGGGTGACTGGGTTGCAATCATGTGCTAGTTAGATTCTAGGCTATCGATGATTTTATAGAAGACGGATTTTGGATTTCGGTGTTTCACAGATCAAAGTTTTCTCTAATACCATGGTAGAATTGTTGTTAGGATTAAGATTGAGGGAGACAAATAGAGAGAATATAAAAGTTGGAAACAAAATATAGTGATTCAGCTTACTGGCCTATGTTGATAGTGGAAAGCATAGAGTGACTACATTTGTATTATATATGTATTTACAATCAAGTAATCGAGCCCAATTTAGGGTATCTATAATAGTTAACACTAGACTAATATTATGGTTGTAATACATGCACTGCATTACAATATGTTTTGGTCTCTTAAACCATAATATCTCTAACATTGACAAATTACATATAAATTACTTATGGTTTCACCATGTCAATTGTAAGGTGAATTAGGTAGTAAAAGGACATATGAATAAGGTACATATTTGATAGAATTTCCCCAGTAAATAATTGACCATAGAAACTATTTCATTTTTTTTTTTTTTTTTTGAGGGGGGGGGAAAGTTTCATCAGCTAGCTAGCGAGACATTAGGATTAGTTTGGTTTGTGTTTTTATAAACTTTTTTTTTTTTTTCCTTAAAATGTCTTTTAAATGGATTTTTTTTTTTTCTTTTTGGTTAATTTCAAAATTAAAAATGTGTTCGGTATAATATTATTATATTACTCAAAAATTGTTTTGCTTCCAAACGGAGATATTTTTGAAGAGCTAGATGAAGAGAAAAAAAAAATCCAATTAGACATTTCAGGAACACAAAATGGGCACACATTGAAAATGAAATTTCAAGTACACCACCAAAACTAAATCCATGTTACAAATTCATATTCATAACATCACAACAGCATCAAAACTCATTCCAATTATTGTAGATTTTCTTTTTCTTAAAAGTAACTCGAATTCATTTTTGTTTTCCAATTTCTACTATGAGTATGAGCTTTGTGCTTGTCCGGTCACTAGCCACTTCAACAATGGACTTGGAATAATGGCCACCATTGTAAATACTAAATACAACTACTATTTCATCTTCCTCTTCAATGTGGCAAATTTGACTTCAAAAGACACCGCACTATCTACTATAACAATAGGCATACTCATTTTGTACCCTAAAAAATAAATTGAAACTCTCTTATAAAAAATAAAAATAAAAAGTTATGGACTCAAGAGTCAAGAGCAGGCATACTTGTAGAAATTGTTCTCATATCATACGTGTGGCATTGAGTACCCGAGTGTGACAATGTCTACGACAACCCCAATGCCTTGAAGGAAATCACATGTGAATTTAAAAGTAAAAATAGGAAAAGTGACAAGAAGAAACTAAAATGACTTTGAGTCTTGTGGCTACTGAATACCGATTTGTGTCTGTTTGATAACGCGGTTTCAATTGGCATTTCTTTAGTATTGGAATTTAGGTGCTTCTTCTTGGAAGTTTTCACTTTTCAGGCATGTGTGAAAGGCAAATCAAGTAATTGTAGCAAGTTCTTTCGCATTGGGCTCTAGCCTCTAGAGATTTGTATATAATTGTTTTTGTTTGATAGCTTTTTTTTTTTTTTTTTTTTTTTTTTTTTTTGGGTGGAGAGCAATGTTTTGGAAACAAAAGAAAAATCACCCACCAATGAAATTGAATTTGCTCTTCTTCCATCTGAGTAGAGAGCTACACATGATTGGACAATTCACATTTGTATTCTTTTACCATTTAACATTTGGTACGCCCAAGTTCTGTTTCAAAGTGATCATCTTTGCCTTAGAGAATTCCCAATTCCAATCTTCTTTCCCTCAAAATTTTCAGCACCAAAACAAGCAGCAAGAACTATAACATTAAACCCAACAAAGAATTAACAGTAAACACAGAAAGATTTTTAAAATTTTAGAAAATACCAAGAAAACCCAAAACTAATTCTAATTCTAGCTTCCTTTTTAGCTCATCATTTTTTTATTAATTTCAATTAAGATTGGATTTTTCTTGGATGAGGCGATCCGTGGTCCATAGATGTCCAATTTTAGTTGCTTTGTCGATTATGTTGGGCTAGCAATTCAAGTACTTTTTTCAGCAATCTCCATTCTCCAAGCTCAAAAGAAAGAAAAGTCAGTATATCTCTTTAAAGTAAGTAACGTGAGAGTAGGGAAGAAGAATATTTGAATAACGCTGCAACATTAAATAAACTAAAGAGGGCCATGGGCCATGGCAATGGCACCCCCAAAACCCCCCATATTTTCTGATTCTATATTTACATAAGTTTAAAAGTTAGATGTAATTCCTTAAAATGTTAGATATCAGAGGACAACAGCTGAGCCAGGATTTGACTTCAGAGGAGGCAAAATTTATATACACTATACATATACATTGAAACACAAACATATGTTAGGTAGTTGTAAAGGTTTTTTTTTTTTTTTTTTTTTTTTTTTTGCATATATAAGTCATTTCCTTTTCTTTTTTTTTTAGTAAAAATTCCATTTATGAATGAAAAGATTTTTAATAATTAAGTAGAGTAGTAGACACCAAATACAACTAACGTAATCTCCAGCAAAATACAAACCCTAAACCCAGATCCTAACCAAACCCCAAACCTATATCCCAGTAAAGCAAACCTTAGCCTTCAAACCCATAAATTTTCTTGGCAAACAAACACAAAAAAAACCCACTGGGAAAAAAAAACCCCAAATCACCACCACCGAATCAAAGAACATGAAGATCATACCCAAGCAAAAGAATAGAAACCCAGCAACTAGCAAAGCACCACCACCGAATCAAATCATCCACTACCACATCAACAAAACCACTCCCAGACCAAACCATCCAAAGAATAGAAACCCAGCAAAGCACCCAACTCATCCACTCCCAAACCAAACCATAATCAAAGAGGCTGAGATCGGGTGCGATGGGTTTGAGATAGAAAGAGGCTGAGATCGGCTTGATCTGGGTTAGAGAGATGCTGTGATCGATTGGTACCTGGTGAGAGCGAGCGTCGAAAACGGGAAGTGGAGAGGCCATGACCTGAGCGAGGCGCTGAGCGGCGACTTTGGCGGTGAAGTTCTGAGTGCGCTTGACGGTGGAGAAGGCGGTGAGCAAAATCTGGGTTTGGATTTTTTTTTTTTGTGAGCCTCATCGTGATCCGTTGATTGTCTTTGTGTCGTGTATTAGAGCCATCAATTATCTTCTTTTTCTTGTTCTGTTTTGTTGATGAAACTTGTACAGAGAAATGAAACACTTGTGGAGTAGCAATAATTTATAATTTGTTCAAACAAGTTAGTACAGACTACAGAGGAGCTTGACTAATACGTGGTCTCACACTCTCCACAAAATAAAATAGCAATATCTCATTGGTGTGTCTCTCCATCTCTTACTCACACTCGCTCACAGAGTTTCTCAGTCTCTCTCTGTGCGTTTGAGATATTTTTAAAAAATTTGAAATTTTCAGATCGATAAAAAAATATCTTGGATGGTGTAAAAATGTCGTCCACCAAACTTATTATTATTTTTTGCCATTTGGTTGCTGGGTTTCTATTCTTTTGCTTGGGTTTGATCTTCATGTTCTTTGATTTGATGGTGGTGATTTGGGGTTTTTTTTTTTTTTTTCCAGTGGGTATTTTTTTGTGTTTGTTTGCCAGAAAATTTATGGGTTTGAAGGCTAAGGTTTGCTTTACTGGGATATGGGTTTGGGGTTTGGTTAGGATCTGGGTTTAGGGTTTGTTTTTTGCTAGAGATTGATTATAGGGAAGAACGGGAAGAACACAAATAATGAAAAGAAAATTGAGTAATTAAATTTTTTTTTTTAAATTTTGGCATTTAAAAAATGTCAAATAATTTTTTTAATAATATTTTAATACTCACGTCAGCCACGTCCAGTTTCCCCGTTAGTTTGGTGACAGAATAGTGCTTCAAGGACTAAAACGGAAAGCGTAAATTGGTTTTAGGGACTAAAAGTGGAAAAAATAAAATATAGGGACTAAAATGGAAAAACGTCAAAATATAGGGACTAAAAGTGCATTTACGCCAAATAATTATTACATAAAGAATTTAAAGTTTTATTATTTTTTTCCATACCACTTATGAGAGATAACAATAATTTTTTCCCCTTCAATTAAAACTCTAATTGCGTTCCTTAAAAAACAAAACAAAACAAAGCTCTAATTTCATTGTTCTCCTCGATTTCTTTTTCTTCTTATAGATTTTGATTCTTTTTATTTTAACTTAGATAGAAATTCTAATCTAATGAACCTAATATACTACTCTCACCCCTCCCTACCGAGGACCACTTGAACTTGGGTCCTCAAACCCCACAAGCCTTTAAGGCCTGGGGAATACCACTCCACCCAACATGGGCGGTGGTGATTTTGAATCTTAAATCATAGATAAAACATGAAAGATTTTCTTTCTTTTTAAAAAGGATTTTGGCATAAGAAAGAATTTTTTAAAACTATAAGATGATAAAATTATCATCTAATAGAAAAAGTTTTTTATTTTATTAAGGATTGATAAGGATCTATATGGTGTAGTGGAGAATTGAGTCAATTGACACTAGGGGTGTCCACGGGTCGGTCTGGGTCTAGTTTGTGCCCAACCTGAGACCGACCCGTCGGACTTGGGTGGAGAATATTCTGACCTGCCGTTGACCGGCGAGAGAGTCGGATCAGAGCAGTCGGTTTTGCGCCGGAAACACAGTCGGTTTGGTCAAAACCGTCCACCGTGGAAAATCCAGCCAAAATAGTTGATTTCAGGCCAAAATGATCTAGATCCAGCGGAGATCTCACCGGATCTGGTGAGATCTCGCTAGATCCGGTGAGATTTCCACCAGATCTGGCTGAGATCTCACTAGATTCGGTGACATCTCCCCAAATCCAACCCAAATCTCATAAAAATCTAAGGTATTCTGACCAAAAACTCGCCGGGAAATTCTTATTTCGCCAGATTTCGTCAAGGTTCCGGTTGGGTCGGTTGGGGCGGGTTTTAGAAGTGAGAACCCACCATCCGACCCACTGGACTCGGTTTCTGGGCTTTGCAACCTGCCGCCGACCACCGGAGCTCACGGATCGATTGCGGGTGGGTCGGTTCTGGTCGGGTCTGATCGGTTGGATCGGGTCCGGTTCTAGCTGGACACCCCTAATTGACACCAAGTCCCAGCCAAAGCTACTTGGCTATTATATACATGACCAATCCCAGCCAAAGCTACGTGGCTATTAATTACTCTTAAGAGTTAAAAGATGCAACTTTTTCTACAAAAAATAAAGAGATGCAACTTGGAGATTCTCCTTAAAATTTAAAAGTCACCCTACTTTTTTTTGGTGGGCTAAGGCGGGGTGGGGCAATCACGCTTCCTTTTGGCCCCCCGGCTCCACCCCTGCCAGGAGATACAGTTTGACTCTAATACATTAGTCAATACAATACAAACACATGTCTAATTTTTGTCATATATTTGCATTATGTCAATAGTGCACTAAAGGCTTATCAGATATCAGTGTAATATATCACCCATGCCCTTTACATATAAAAGGAAAAAAATTTGTTTATTTCGGTTTTGTGGAACAAGTGATTCCTACTTATGCATGTGAGATAATCTGTCGTTAGGATTGTAGTATACATTTGGGATTGAGTGAGGATCAAGGCTCCGAATGGGCTGCTCAGTTGATCTTGAATTTTGTGGAGCACAATTTAATTTTAAAGTTGTAGGTGGGGGTAGTTTAAAAAAAGGGATGGAATTCCAATGAAATTGTCTGACTTTATTGAACATATTACTATATTAGCAGTTAGAACTATCTGAGATGTCACCTTCCTCTAATGAAGAAAAAGAACCTCTCAGGACAAACTTAGACTAACCCAAGGTCTAAACCAAAGGTACTTGCATAAATAAATCATCACAAAAATGTTTTCAAATCCAAACTCTCAGAGTTACATTAATGAAGAGATGGCATACATTGACCAGTAAAACTGGTGAGTTTTTACAAGGAGGGATGGCATACATGAGATTGTTAGAAAAATATTAAGGAGTGAATAAAAAATTAACTCATAATATGTCTAGTTGAACATAGTATTAAAGTGATGAAAATCCTTGAGTTTCACATAAAAAAGGAAAGAGGTTATATGAGTTTATATACTCATAGACTGGACATTGGGTTAGGCTTAAGCACGTATGAACTGGGTCCTCTTGTGCACAATAGTTATTCTTGAACAATATGTGTTTGTTCACTAACGACTATATTCATAGTTCCTCATTCATATTCGTTGAGCACGAACCTTGAAGTGCTTATTCACAGAAACAGATTCTGGCAGGAATGATCCCTGCTTTCGAGCTTGCTAGGAGTTGTTCTTGTTCCTCTTGGTCGAGCTCCAAGGCGGCTCGTGAAATCACAATGGTGCTCGATTCTGGTTGCCCTCGAGTTGGGGTGTCCCATTGGGTCCAATCCTAGGGCTTGTGGGTCGATATTGACATGTGACTCAAGGGCCATGCAGGGCTCAACCGTGGGCCTGCTAGGCCTAACTTTGATGATGGGTCCATTCCAGCAGAAAAGGTGACACCAGGGCCCCCTCGACTAATTTTCTCTGCTAAATCATTACTCGGAATAATGGAGAAAAGTTAAATGCCCTATTCAATATTCGCTTTTTTACATGTTTTTGTTTTTTCTCAAAGATTTTCGATCTAAATCAAGCCCAACCAATTGGCCGGACATGATTACTACTAATTTACTAATTTGACCCTAGGATTTCAAAAGCTCATCTCGCAGTGGCAGTCGTAGGTCCATTACAAGCATTTTTTTTTTTTTTTTTTACTTACATGGATTCATTTTGTGTGGTATAAATAAAGAAGGCCCATACAAAATACTGAAGGCAAATTGAAGGCCCATACAAATCATTATTGGGCCAGATTAAAATAACCAATGCCTATATAAGCAAAATTTTAATATTTGCAATAGAGAAACGAGTCTTGTGACCAGTAAATTTACTAGAAAACAGAACTCAATTGATTGAATGCATGGATTCAAATTAGCTAAACTGATAAAGTCTTTGATGGTTAAAAAAGATATCTGAAGTTTAATTCTTGTCATCGATTAGTGTCTTGATCTGATGATAAAGAGCTACCATAAAAAGCGGATGCCATAGGTTAAAACTCATTTAAAAATAAATAATTGATTGAATGCCCACGCAATTGAATATCTTGCCAGCCTTGCAGGTACAAAATACGTCAATTTCTAATGGTTTAATTTTAGCAGAACGTATGCCAGTTGTGGACACCAGGACCAAGTCCTTGCAAAGTGACTGATGCTCCAATATAGGGGGTCCTTCAATCTCCCCATTAGATTTTTGCTTGTACAATCAATATTCAGCTGTGCCTGAAAATAAATTATCCTCTGAGACCTAGTAGCTTGAAGTCCTTATGCTATGGTTTTGAACTTGTCCATATATTGAAGAATATATTCATTTTATTTTACTGTCTACACCTAAGTTAACAGCAAAAACAAAGGGTACTACAGCACTAATAGCAGTGTCACTGTCCTGTCACTTCGGAGAATTCAATCGCTCTGGTTTCCTCCCGTGCAAAACTATAGTGTATGATTAATTCGTTTTTTTGATAATCAACAAATTTTATTAACAAAAGAACAGATTTTATGTTTGGATACTACCAAATTAGCAGCTTTTTATTAGTCTATTCAATTTAAATGAACTCCTAGAGATGCAAATCATACACTACTAATAGTGTATGATTAAAGATTAATAAGTATATTAATATCTTCCCGGAATAAAAGCCAAATTGCGCATATCATATTCTGTAGCATAGCTGAGCACAATGTACACACATATTCCACTAAAGACCTTCTAACTTAGCACACCTTGTGTGTGCGTGTGTTTGGTCAGGTCAACTCAATTTATCATCATAGTTTAAATCACAACAAATAAAATAGAATAAAACCAAACCCAAACAAGTCAGAAGCACAGAGAAATGAAGCAACTTCCGGAAGTGTTTTTTTTTCCCACTTCTTCTTGTTTGGCCATTGGCTTTATCTGACTCAGGGTTTATCTTAATTGTTATCCACTTTTAATTCTTCCCTTCTCAAATTTTAATAGAATACACAAATGCAATAATGCATATATATTTTTTGATAGCTGAGTTTGAAAATTTTGAATGACAACCTTTGTCACACTAACATTCTGCCTTAGATTAAATCGCTTTCATTACATATTGACAAACATATTCAAGTACCAAACTTTTTTATAGTCTCATTGACAACTCACACAAAATTGTTGTTTTGTTTGTACAAATCGAATTGACATAAAAAGATAAAACCAAAGCTCTCATCCTATCCTTATCCTCTATATGGGAAAAACAAACAGTATCAACATCATCATTTCATCTAAACATAAGATATATAGGTGGTTGATGCATGCACATGGGCTGTCACAAACTCAGCCCATAAGGCCAAAAGTTATACACTGGGACCCACTATCTACTCACATGGGACCCCACCTGAGCCATTCTTTTAAAACTTCTTCACATCATCCAAAGATTTTCCAGTATAGGTTAATTTTCTGACCGATTCTACACTACTTTCTGACTCAGCTATACAGAATTCTGACTCAAAAACCATAATTTTGTTCTAATTTTGGAGCCAGGCCTAATTTCTATTCGATGTGTACTAGTAGTCTAGTACATGATACTGTAATGCTTACTTTAGAGTGTAATTATGAAACAAATTAGGAAATTTATTGTGTTTTTGAACTTTATTGGTAATTAGATTCTAGAACATCCCTCTTTGTCACTATGGTAGATAATGTTAAATAACACGCAATGTGGACCTCCCCACCAGCTCAAGATAATATCACAGCAGGTACTGCCACTTGGAATTACCATGCCTTGAGGGCCCCAACAATGTTAGCTTAGCGACCACAGGCCCAAAGAAAAGAAGTAGAAGAAGCGAGCGAAGAACCGCGTCTTATTGTAATCGGTATATAATAAATAATAAAAGTAGTGTGAACAGCGGATTTATATGAAACTACTAGTAACAATGTTCGGATAACAACTGAGTATGTCTACCAAAATAAATTGTAAAAAATATTGTGAACTTAGCGTTAGTCTCCTGAGAAAGCTGATAGATAGATATATATATTGGTCTAAGACTCTAATATGCTAGTATGAGTCACCAGCCATCAAAGATTTTTCCGCCTCCTCGAGTTAATGTGGAATGGGCTCCCACTTGTTACTTGTTAAGGTCATAGGCTTTCAAGGACCCCATGTTGTGGTGCCACATAAATTGCTCTCCTTTAAATCAGGACAATATCGCTTTCTTTCTTTGTAAATTGCAGTAAAACTTACAATCTATCGTATTTCGTTATTTGTTGTGCCCAATGAGAAGATTACTTGGAGCAATCAATATGGGAAACAAGATATTAATTTTCAGGGAAGTATCCTGTGAGAAACAGGATATTAATTTTTAGAGAAGTATCCTTTTGGGTGACCCTAAGATATTGACTTAGCCAATGTCGAAAAAAAATGATATTGACTTAGTGACAGCTCCACATTTATTGTTTTTCTCTTCTTTATTATCATTTCAAACTCTTTCTCACTATATTATTCTTATCTAAGCATTCTTAGTTTTCATTTTATTTCTTATCATTTCATTTTTCTTTTTATTTTTGTTTTTCTCTTTGATAGTAGAAAAGAAATTGTAATATGTCATGTATTTTACATTTTTTTTTTTTTGGTAACGTTAATATATTCAAATTATCACTTTATTAAAATTTATATAATTTAAATTTTTTATTGACCACCCTAAGAAAAAAAAATCTTAAAGCAGCCGATGTATAGCATCCACATTGGTAGTGCTAAAATTTTTAACTTTTAGCATCTAAAAAAGCCACTTTATCTATTTAACTTATCATTTCACAACTCACTCTACATCAATACTCTTATTTTCACAACACTGCTAAACAGTATTCATTTTTTTAAACTATGTTTTCTCTTTTTCTCTCCCTCTCTCTCTCTCTTTTCAAACCACCAAACCCATGCCTCTCTTCTTCTTTGTCTCTCTATCTTCTTCTTCTTCTTCTTCTTCAACTCATAGCCACCACGACAACCACCAAACCGATTTCAGCAACCACCCACGAACCTACACCGACATCGACAAACCCACCCATGAACCCAACATGAACCCACTCTACTGACAACTAGCAACCACACCACAAATCCAGTAATCCACGCACGAACACAAACCAAACTTTGATCCAAAAGCAATGTGACTCCTTAGCCTTGTGCATTGTTGCCTAAGAAGCAAGGTGTGACTTGTCTCTTCCCCTATGATAGGCTACCCATTGATGATGTTTAGATAAAAGCTTGTTCTTACACCCACAAACCCACATTGAGAGAGAGAGAGAGAGAGAGAGAGAGAGAGAGAGAGAGAGAGAGAGAGAGAGAGAGAGAGAGAGAGAGAGAGAGAGAGAGAGAGAGAGAGAATTTTTTTTAATGAGAGAAAAGAGAGTTTTTTTTTTTTTGGCCTTTGTTGTTACAGTAGATTGCCAAAGATGGCAGTTTACCATAGCAAGGTTGGTAAAATGTAAACCTATGGCACCACTGATGTAGCATGTATTTTATTGTTTGTGGTGCTAAAAATAACAATTTGGTTTTTTAACACCACCAATACTAATGCTCTAAGCACTAGCATTGGGGTGGGGGGTATAAACACCCTGCAGTTGCTATTTTAGCAACTAAACCCTTAAATTCATGCTCCATCCGGGTATGTGAACCCAAAAATTTTTACATCCTAGCTATAGTAAGTGTAAGGACACAATTTGGTTCCCAAGCCCAGAAAGTAAAAGGATTTAGGCCCAAAGAGCCCAATACAATGAATTTGTAGAAAATAGGCTAAGAACTGGACTTTAATGAATTGGACAACAATCACAGCAGGTTAAATGATGCTAGAAAATAAGAATAAACGATTTTGGACAAGGAAATTCCTCCTCGACAAGGTCTGAGGAAAGCAAGTCTTATATATTTCTTTTAGAGTTAAGGACAATTACAATTCTTGAATGTACAGTGTTTCTCTCTTCTTCAAATTATCTGATCCCTCTCTATAATGGGGTCTTTCTTCTTTATATTCCCTTTCTTTACTTAATCTCAACCCTCCACGTGTAGATCAAATTGCTGGTTCTAATCCTTGTCACATCAGTCCTTTCCTGAGGTCTTTGCGGGTAGCTATAAGGCTGAATATTACTATTCAGGTATCATCTCCACATAAATGTGGCCAAGGAGTTAGCTGCAGAGCATTTAATGCGGTGGTAGCAGCTTTCTTCTAGATATTTCTCAGCTTCCTTTTGTCCTATTCTCTCTTGATGCTTATCCTTACCAATAAAATTTTCCGGTGTGTTGTTCTTGATGGCAAGTCGAACCTTTGACCTCTACTCTGCTTAGCCAAGGATGCATTTCTCCTTGGACTACTTTCCCAAACCTTTATGACCAAAATCCTTCCACAACTTACTAATTTGTACGTCTTCATTAAGGTCTAACTGTCCTCGAACAGCTAAAAAATTTTCTCGGACAAAGCCCACGGTGCAATATACCTTCCTGGGCCCTTCATCCCTACAATAGCCTTTCGAAATTCCACTCTTTTGCTCTTCAGAGAAAAAAAAGAAAAAAAGAAAAAAAAAGGGATTTTGATATTACGAAAATTATTCTACTCTGCTCTTACGTCATCTCTGTCTGTGCAGGTGTCTCTTCAACTGCCCAAAAGCACGCTCCTGACGTTTCGGCATCCGGGACGCACTTGCATTTATTTTCTGCGGCTCGATGTTCCCCACGTTCTACGGTATGATGGAGATCCAATGGTAGAAGATTTTATGGGGACTTGGGAGGGAATTCTCCCGCTTGCATTTCCCTCTCATATATATATGGCTTGAAGACTTCGATTGTTTCACTTTTTGCATTTTTCAAATCTCAAGAACTAGTCCGAGGAGCCATTCTTTCCTTCTATTAGTTGTCCTTAGTATTTTCTTCTTCTCTTCTTCTCTTTTTTCTTTTTTATTTAGAGCCTTTTCTTTCTTGGCCCCTTTAATTTCACCTCGGCTCCCTACTATTTTCAACTCTTTTTCATATTGGTAGATTTGCTCACCTAGTAGACGCCCCAGAGGACATGGAGAGCTTTAAAGCTCAATATCGTATCCTACCTGGGGTTTCTATTAAGTATTGCCGCTAGGGGGAGTGGCACGCCATGAGGCAGGAGGGAAAGTAGTAATCCCTATAATCGCCTTTATAGAGGGAAGGATGAGAATCCCTATGGGTCGAGAAACTAAGGATTATCTTACTGCTCACAATCTCTCCCCCACTCAGTGCGCTCCCAATATGTTTAGGATTTTAATTAGTGTAAATTCCCTCAATGAGAAGATAGGTGTGAACCTTACCCACTACGATGTTAATTGGATTTACAATCGTCACAAACTAACAGAGCAGGGATATTACATAAAAACTAGAATTCCTGTAGTCAGGCTTATATCGTGTCTCCCTGAGTCTAACAAGGGTATGGATAAAGATTATCTTATCATCTCAGGGAAGTGGCACAATAGGCTACACAATCCGACACGAGAAGGGACATTAGGTGGGGTGTTTCAGGTCTAGGTCTATTATTCTAACAACATTCTTTTGCTTACTAACCTTTCCTATATTTATCCTTTTTTATTGTTATTTACAACATGTTTCTTATTCTACCTATGTTGTTTTCTAATAATGTTTTTGATTTTTGATGAATTTGTAGATAAATATTCTGCTATCTTGAACTTGAATCTCATCAACAAGCATGATTTGACAAAAATACTCAAGGTCGAGATATTTGTCCACAAAGATGGACAATTAAGAGCAGCCTACCTCATCCTTGGCTACGATCCCATATCGTCCAGCTTCTAAGCGCCCAAGTACGTGATTAAAGCGAAAGACATCTGTCTACACCAGATCAACATTGTTGTATCAGGTTTTCTTGACACGAGCCCTGTTTCAAAAGGCGTACAACAAGCAGAACTACCCTTTCAGCACACGGTTGAGGAAGAAGTAACTCATTCCCAACCAGCTATCAAGGAAGAAGAACAAGTGGTTGAAGTCCCAGATTTTGAGGACGACTTTGAGGTTTTCAACCAGCCTCAATCCCCAGAAGTTTCGGCTGGTGATTTTAGCCATCTTCCCCTAGCTCAAGTAAGCAACCTCCAGGAAACTTCAAGTGTTCCTGACGCAATGGTGCTACAACGCAAAACTAGAACAGGCCTTCTGGATCTCTTGGAGTCCCATGTAAGGGGAATGCGCCCGAGGTGGCCATCCAGGCCAAACCCCCCACCCCTCCACCTTCCCAAGCTTCTCAGATTGACCTTACTGACAAGAAGAGAAAGCGGGACCAGAAGGGCAAAAAGGTTGTGGAGGAAGGAAAGGGTCTTCCTGCCAGAGAAGTCGAGCCACAAAAGGGGGCCAAAGTGGCCAGGACTGCTCAGACGAGGTCCTTAAGTGAAGGATCCGTTATAGAGAGGGGGCATGATCGTCGCACCAAGGTTCAGGCTTGGAACCCCCTTTTGGTGTTGAACGGATCTCCCCTCCCTATGGATTCCTTGATTAGGGATTTCCAACAAGGCAAGGGTGGGTACGTAGCCAATGCCTTGGAGCAGCGTCTCCTGCTACCTGATGACATGGCCGACCTCTAGACCTTGAAGAAACATAAGGTGCTTCTTACCTTGAAAAGAGGCCCCACGCTGGTAAGCGTTTTTACCTATTTTTAGTTTATTATTATCAGTATCATTTTTATTGTTTTCTGTCATTACTCATACATATTTTTTTTTTTAAAGGCTATTCAAGCTGCGCATATGGTCGAGGAGTTGGTGAACAACTCTCACAGACAAATGAAAGATGAGGAAGGGAGGCGGATTGCTGCTGTGGAAGCCTTCTCCTTAGCCGAGAAGAGAATCCAAAAGCTGAACACAAAGCTGACCGAGGCTAACCGGGAAAGGAAGAGTGCCGAGGCTACCTTGCATGGGGTTGAAAAGCAGGCGAAGAGTCAACGTAGGCAACTCCGTCAAACTGAAGACCAATTATCTGTAGCCAGGGAACATATAGAGATTTTAAAGAAAAAGCTGGAAAAGGCGGAAAAAGTTGCAGAGAAAGTTAAGCAGGATGGCTACAACATCGAGGTGGCAGAGACTGAGGAAACCCTTAAGGCTTAGGTCTCTGGAGTTTGTAGGACCTACTGCTTCTAAGTATGGAATGAGGCCCTCAACCGAGCTGAAGTGGAGGCCTTCTCTGCCTTAAGGAGAGCAAAGAATGTCTACTACCCTCTAGCCATCCAAGCGTCAAGCTCCTCAAGCTCCAAAGCTGAAACTGTCCCTAAGGAGTGAAATCCTAGCAAGGATGTACCTGCCAAGACTCTTCCTTCTCCTATCAGTGCTCCTAAAGAGGTACAACAAGCTGACACCGCTGAAAAAGAGAAAGAAATGGCCAAGGAAGTAGCCCTCGAGGACACAAAACCTCCAGCTATACCCAAGGATTCTCTTAAGGAAAAAAAGGCACTACCTAGAGCTGAGTGATAGTCTTGGAAACTTTTCCCATCCTTGCCAAGGATGGCTTTCAAGGCAAAGGTTCAGCTTCTTCAGCAGCTGTGCCTGAAAAATCTACCAAGGCTCCATCCAAAGACAACCCTCCTCCTCAATCCAAGTAGCACCTAGGCCACATTTTGTAGTAGTTTTTTTTAAAATTTTATGTAATTGTTATTTACGTTTTTGGAATTGTACTTGCTTTGCTTTTGCCAAAGCTTTACTTAATGGAAAATATCAAATTTCTTCTTACTTCCCTGTGTTTATGCAATTTCAGACATAATTTCCCTTCCACTTTGTGTGACATAAGTATGAGATTTAATTTCCAGTAATTCAAGATATAGCATCATCATTGAATTTAGCAATTGCCTATACAAGTGGTTGTATAACTAATACATTCTATGCAATCAACAATATAATAGGTTAACTTTTCCAAGTCTATAACCTTTAATAAAGTGTAATTTTGACTTCAAAAACATACCTGATGTATCTAACATAAGCAGCTCACATGATTATATATGCCTTAGGCTTTCCTTCTTAATTTTAAACAATGGTAAAACATCTACTTACCCAAAGTTTCACATACCCATCCACGTAGCAGCAAATCAAGATTGTAGTAGGTGTTAATTTAGCCATATTATATGGCCGAGGAGCCAAATATTACTCTGGTTCTGTTTAACTCCTAGAGAGATACTGAGCAGTGCTAATTTACCCAAGGTAAGTGATCCGAAGAACCAAGCATAACCAAGGTTTTGTTTAGTACTTGAATATTTGTTAAGGAGTATTAATTTACCCAAGGTATGTGGTCCGAGGAGCCAGGCATGACCAAGATTTTGTTTAATACTTAAACAAATAATAAGGAGTATTAATTTACTCAAAGTATGTGGTCTGAGAAGTCAGGCATGACCAAGTTTTTGTTTAATACTTAAACAAATAATAAGGAGTATTAATTTACTCAATGTATGTGGTGCAAGGAGCCATACATGACCAAAGTTCTATTTAATATTTAAATAAATAACCAAGAATATTAATTTATCCAAGGTATGTGGTCCGAGGAACCGGGCATGACCAAGGTTTTGTTTAATATTCAAACAAGTAATAAACATGACACATAATGTCCTAAATAAAAACTTGGCAAAGCTACTTTTCCTTAATAATAATACCTTCGTAGGTTATTTACATTTCAAGGGCGTGGTACAACATTTTCATCTAAATTTTCTAGGAAATAGGCACCTATACTGGCTACCAAGGTGATACGATATGGCTCATCCCAATTGGGTCCCAATTTTCCCCGTGCTGGGTTTCTTGTAGTACCCACAACCTTCCTCAACACAAAGTCTCCAGGTGCTAATGGCCTTAGCCTCACACTTGTGTCATACCCTTGTTTGAGCTTCTGTTGATAATACACCAACTAAACCACGACAGTTTCTCTTCGTTCTTCAATCAAATCTAGGCTCTTTTCTAATAGGTTGTCATTGTTGTCTGGAGTGAATAGGTTCGTCCTCAATGTTGAAAATCTAGTCTCTAGAGGGATCACAATCTCGGACCCATAAGTCATGGAAAAAGGGTGTTTCCCTAGTTGACGAACAAGGAGTTGTCCTATATGTCCAGAGAATATGTGATAGCTCCTCCACCCACTTGTCATTTGCATCATCCAACATCTTCTTAAGCCCATTCACTATAACCTTGTTAACAGCCTCAGCCTACCCATTTCCCTGATAATAAACTGGAGTTGAATATCTATTCCTAATACCCAATTCATAGCAGTGCCTCCTAAAAGCTTTACTATCAAATTGAAGCCCGTTATCTGAAATGAGGGTGTGAGGAATTCCAAAATGAGTAACAATATTTTTCCATACAAACCTCTTTGCATCCACATCCCTAATATTAGATAGTGGCTCAGCTTCAACCTACTTTGTAAAATAATCAATGCCAACCAGAAGCCATCTCCTGTTCCCTGCTGCCTTAGGGAATGGCCCTACAATATCGAAGCCCCATTAAGCAAAAGCCCATGGGCTAGACAGATGATTAAGGATACCTCCTGGCTGATGAATGTTTGGAGCAAATATTTGACATTGGTCACACTTCTTCATATATTCTTGTGCCTATTTTTGCATATTTGGCCACCAATACCCCTGAGTGATGGCCCTATGAGATAGTGATATGCCCCCTGTATGACTTCCACAAATTCCCTCATGTAACTCCTCTAGGAGTGGCTCCACTACTTTGGGATGGACATATAACAAGTACTGTCCAGAAAACGAACGTTTGTACAACTTTTGTTCCTCGGTCAATCAAAAACGAGTAGCTTTCCTTAGTACTTTATCTGCCTCTCCCTTCTCCCCAGGCAGGGTACCTTCCCTGAGAAACATAACTACAGAATCCATCCAACTAGGCCCTACCCTAACCTGATGAATCTGGACATTCTCCCTCCTCACCTCAATGGGCTTGTATAAATCTTCAACCAAAATAAGTCGAGGTAAAGCTTGTCCTGGGGATGTTGCTAGAGTGGCAAGAGAGTCAGCATACGTATTTTTGCTCTTCGGAATCTACTGCAAAGTGAAAGATTCAAAATCTGACTGTAAGTACCTAACCTGGGTCAGATACCCTTGCATTCTTAAATCCCTGGCTTCCAACTCTCCCTTTACTTGACCCACGACCATGACTAATCTCAAGTCCAAGAACACTTCCACCGTCCTCCCCCCCATTTTCTGAACCATAGTCATCCCTTCCAGCAAAGCTTCATATTCGGCATCAATATTCGTGGCCGAAAAACTTAACCTGAAGGATTTGTCAATAATAATTCTCTCAAGAGACACCACAACCAACCCCACTCCAGATCCTCTTTGATTAGATGCATTATCAATATACAATTTCCAGGATAAGGGTTCCTGTACAAAGATTGTTTCTACGGGTATTCCTCCTAAGTTTTGCTTCTCGCCCTTCTCTTCCAGTGGAGATTTAGTAAACTCAGCCACCAAATCTGCAAGGACTTGGCCCTTAATAGAGGTCCGAAGCATATACTTGATATCAAAAGCCCCTAAGATTGTCCCCTATTTGGCAATTCTCCTTGTGTAATCAGCTTTTCGAAGTAGCGATTGAAGAGGAAGTTTGGTTAAAACCACAATTGTATGAGCCTAGAAATAATGAGGGAGTTTTCGTGTAATATGTACCATTGCCAAGATAGCTTTTTCCAATGGTAGATAATGAACCTCTGCTTCATGCAACGACTTGCTCTCGTAATAAATTAGCATTTGCACTCTATTATCCACCCTTATCAGTACTAAGCTCATCGCATAAGAAGCTACAACAATATAAGCAAAAAGAACCTCTTCCTCCTCGGGCTTGGACATAATGGTTGGCCGAGAAAGATATTCCTTGAACTACTAAAAGGCCAAGGCACATTCTTCAGTCTACTCAAATCCCTTCCACTTATGCAATAACTGGAAGAAAGGCCTACACTTGTCTATTGACCGAGAGATGAATCGGTTCAGAGCGGCAGTCATTTCTGTTAACTTCTGGACTTCTTTGGGATTTCGAGGAGGCTACAGATTTTTTATTGCCTTAATTTGATCAAGACTGACCTCAATTCCATGTTGAGTGACCATATAACCAAGAAATTTGCTCAAACTAACGCCAAATGAACACTTAGAAGTATTAAGGCGTAGTTTATGCTTTCTCAGTATCTCAAAAATAATTCCGAAGTCATTCACAAGCTCGGACTCTACCTTACTCTTCGCCACCATATAATTTATGTAGACTTCAATGTTTTTGCCGAGTTGAGGCTTGAACATCCTAGTCATCATCCTCTGATATGTAGATCCTGCATTCTATAGTCTGTAGGGCATCACTTTGTAATGGTAATTCCCAGTAGGCGTAGCAAAAGCAATATTCTCCAGATCATCCAAAGCTAACAGTATTTGATGATACACTTGAAAGGCGTCTAAAAAGCTCATCCAAGGTGACCCACAGTTGCATCCACCAATTGGTTTATCCAAGGTATTAGGAAGGGGTCTTTTGGACAAGTTTTGTTTAAATTAGTGAAGTCTACACATACTCGCCACTTCCCACTCTTATTCTTTACCACCACCATATTAGTGAACCATTCACGATAAAACACCTTTTTTATTGCCCTTGCCCGCTTAAGTTTGATCGTCTCCTCCTTGATCGCATCAGAATGTTCCTTAGAAAAGCGCTGAGGTGGTTGCTTTTTGGGAGTGACAGAAGGATTGACGTTTAAATGATGGCAAATAAAATTTGGATCCAGCCTTGGAGCTTCATAGGCACTCCGTGTAAACACGTCAACATTTTTCCTAAGGAAGACAACCAATTCTTCCTTCTCCCGAGGAGGTAATTGCACTTCTACTTGGAAAAACTTCTCCTTGTCATCATCAAGAACAATCTTTTCCAACTCTTCACACTTTGCACCTTCTACCACCACGTCCACGGATTTCCATTCTACTCCTCTTAGGGTCAGGGATCAAAGCCTCTGCAAGTGGTCGATCTATAGACATCACCCTGGAAGGATGGGAACCAGTGTTACCTAGGGCAGCAAAAATAACACTAATTGTCCCCAAAGGTGGTCTTAAAAAAGCATCCTTCTGAGCTCCCGACCTTGCCTGACTGCCCTATCCACTAGGCTGATACAAGAATTGTTTTAACTTCCCAATCTAAACCAGCTGCTTTAGATGATTCCATAAAGTCCTACACTCTTCTGTAGTGTGTCCTCGATCCTAGTGGTACTGATAATGAAGACTTTGATTACGTTTTATAGGGTCTTCACCCATCTTATTGGGCTACTTGAAGTATGGCTCATTCTTTATTTTCTCCAAAATTTGGTGTACGGACTCCCTGAACACACTATTTGGGCAGTAGCAAACCCAGAGTGCCTGGCAAAATCTCTCCTGGGTCGACTCTTATTGTACCTCTCCGACCTAAAATCCCTTCGGTCCTGAGGAACCACCTTGGCTTTCCCCTTTCCTTGTTGTTAGTCCTCCTCTACCCATTTGTACTCATCAATACGATCCATAAGTTAGCGTACACTCCTAACAGGCTTCCTCATCAAAGACTTCCTCAAGTTGTGCTCGATAGGCAGGCCAACCTTGAAAGTCCTTATAGTCACATCATCAAAATTCTCATTTATCTCATTGCACATTTCCAAGTACCTGTTAGAGTACGTCTTCAGGGTTTCTCCCTCTTGCATGATCATGGATAGTAGAGAATCCAAAGGTCGAGGAACCCTATTGCAAGTAACAAAGTGAGCCCCAAACGCTCTAGTGAGCTCTTTAAAGGAGTTAATCGAACCTTCCTTCAACCCATCAAACCATCTCATCACCACCGGCCCTAGGCTAGATGGGAACACCTTGCACATCAAGGCTTCATTCTTTGAGTGAACAGTCATTCTTTGGTTGAAGTGGCTGACATGCTCCACAAGGTCTATTCTACCATTATACATGATAAATGTTGGCTGAGTAAATCGCCAAGAAAGTTTTCCTCCTTCAATCCTACGTGCAAAAGGTAACTTAGAAATTAGGTGCAAAGCCCTGCTCATAGCATCATTACCCAAGCCCTTATGAGATGGACTCTTGCTTCTCCACCTATAATGGCGATCCTCATCGCATGAAAAAGACTCACTGAGAGGAGTCCTTGATCCTGGCCTGTAGCTATCATCCCTACCATTATTAGAAGAGGGCTTTGAACTTAAAGGAGTCCTTTTACGTTGCTTACGACGTAATTTCCTTCGTAAATGGTCTATCTCTAGCTGAATGTTCCTAGTATTCTCTCCATGAGACACGTGACTCCCACTTCAAGACTGGCTCTTACTAGTGTTAGTAGTATGTACACTAACTTCCCGGTCCCTTCTACGTTCAAGGTTGAGAAACTAATCTTAAGGTTGGGAACCAACAGATTCTTCTTAGTTTGGACTCTTGGTTTGGACCTGAGCCTACCATGGCTAAACGTTGATCTCACCAAAGCTCAAGTTTTCCCACAGACAATGCCATTTGTAAGGACACGATTTGGTTCCCAAGCCCAGAAAGTAAAAGGATTTAGGCCCAAAGAGCCCAATACAATGAATTTGTAAAGAGTGGGCTAAGAACTAAACTTTAATGAGTTGGACAACAATCACAACAGGTTAAACGATGCTAGAAAATAAGAATAAATGATTTTGGACAAGGAAATTCCTCCTCGGCAAGGTCTGACGAAAGCAATTTTTATATATTTCTCTTAGACTTAAGGACAATTACAGTTCTTGAATGTAAAGTGTTTCTCCATTCTTCAGATTATCTGATCCCTCTCTGTAATAGGGTCTTTCTTTTTTATATTCCCTTTCTTTACTTAATCTTAGCCCTCCACGTGTAGATCAAATTGCTAGTTCTGATCCTTGTCTCATCAATCCCTTCCTGAAGTCTTTAGGGGTAGCTGTAAGACTGAATATTACTATTCAAGTATCATCTCCACATAAATGCGGCTAGGGAGTTAGCTGCAGAGTAATTAATACAGTGGTAGCAGATTTCTCCTAGATATTTCTTAGCTTCCCTTTGTTCTATTCTTTCTTGATGCTTATCCTTACCAGTAAAATTGTCCGGTGTGTTATTCTTGATGGCAGGTTGAACTTTTGACCTCTACTCAGCCGAGGAGGCATTTCTCCTTGGACTACTTTCCCAAACCTTTATGACCAAAATCCTTCCATAACTTATTGATTTGTACGTCTTTGTTAAGGTCTAACCGTCCTCGAACAGCTAAATGTCCTCGGACAAGGCCCACAGTCCAATATACCTTCCTAGGCCCTTCATCCCTACAATAAGGTTGCATATATGCAACCTTACTATTCATGATTTTGTAAAGAAAAATTTATTTTTTAATCTCACACTCTCTTTCTTCCTCTCACTTTCAGACTCCTTTCTCCTCAATCTTTTCTCCTCTGTCTCGCGCTCTTTCCTCTCTTCCTTTCACGATGAGACTTCTTTCTCTCTCAAGATCTGCTTTGGGTGGCTGTGGTTTCAAATTGGCTTTGGGTGGCCTGAAACGTGGTTGTGGTTTCAGATTGGACGATGAGACTTCTTTCTCTCTCCAGATCTGCTTTAGGTGGTCGTGGTTTCAGATTGATTTTGGGTGGCCTGAAACATGGCCATGGTTTCAGATCGGCATGGCTGTGGATTTCATATTGAGTATCGAGTTATGGGTTTCAGATCGAGTATCAAGTTGTGGGTTTCTAATGGCCATGGGGTCATGGGGCTATGGGTGGCCATGGGTTTTGCTTGACATGGCCGCCATTGGTCTTCGGTTTGATGGGTTTTGCTTACTGTGGCCGTCGTGGGTCTTGGGTTTGATGAGTTTTGCTTGCCACTCTATCCTCCACCTCCCTCTCTCACCAGTGAGGATTGAGATTTCTAGGATTGATTTTTGGATTTCTAAGGCTGTGGTCCAGCCACGTTGTGGGTCTTCAAATTGATTTTTGGATTTCTGAGATTTCTAGGATTGATTTAGTTTAAGGTTTATTTATTTATTTATTTATTTTGGTGCTACGGGATTGATTTTTGGATGGATATTGATTGTGGTGGCGGTCAAGTTTAGTTTTGGTTGTGGTAGAGGCGGCCAGTTTTGATCGCGGGTGTGGTGGTTGCCAGTTGGATATATTTGTGGTGGTGGTTGTGGGTGAAGAGAAAGAGAGAGAGAATAGTATTTGTTATTAGTATTTTATTAGATAGTTCATATTATTTTATTGGGTTGTATGTAAAATAAAAATTGAGATATAAGGTGAATTGTAAAGTGAGTTGGTATAACAGATAAAACAAGTTTTTAGATGGGAAAAATATCAACTGGTTCCCATCTCCGAATGCTAATGCTCTAAGGGATTTGATTGAATCTAAAGGTTTAGATTTTATTTAATATCTAAAATAAATTAAATCAACTATATGGGCTTAACCAAAAAAAAAAAAAAAAAATACTAGTAGTTATATCTATTTAGAGAGATGTTACATCTATAATATTTTAACAACATTTTTACAACAAATCACAGGTGGTTAGTTGTTATTGGTTCAAATTTCAAATTAACGCTAAAATTACTTTTTTGCCCCAACAATAACAACTAGTAACAACTTACTACTTAGAATTTATTGTAAAAATATTGTAGACATATCATTTCTCATCTATATATCAACTTTCGTTTTCATTACTTTTTTTTAACAATTTGACAGTTTCATCAATTGGTGGAAAGCAAAACTCTAATTATTCCCATAAGGAAGAGCGCGTAGTACTATTGAGCTGCAATGCCTAAATTATTTTTTATTAATATTTATTGATACTTAATATATATCTTTTATAATTATCTTTTCAAATTTTATGAACTCTAATTAATTAATCAAACTAAATATAAATAATTATCATATACTAATATTTATCTTATACGAAATTTTTTATTTCTTCCCCTTTATATTGGGCCGACGTTAAGTAGCTTTTTTGGTTTGACTTATGGCGTGAGATTAAGAAGGTTGAGAAGAATCAAATTAAAGTCGAAACTTTCCCTTTCATAACGTCATCAACCTTATCTTCCCGGAAGTTGGTTTCTACGCTGTAATTGAAACGAATAGGCCATGGGGCCTCCTTTAGTTGGATAGAGACGATTTCTCGACACTTTTTCGTCTTTTGCAAATGTTGTTGAAGTTTAAGAGACTAAAGATACCACTTGCGGAATATCTTAGAGTGGTTTTTATCACCTAAATTCACGAATTTTAGCATTTTCTTAATTAATTGGAGAATTTGAATGATATTAGTTTTATTAATTATTCAATCTATTTATTTACTCTAGTGTATATTATCTATAGCATACTTAAATTTTGCGTTCCAAACAAATCAAAAAACATGCTGTGTGAATGTATGCCATGATAGTGCAGCACAAGTCTTTGAGCCACCAAGACTTTTGGTCTTGGATTCAAGTTCCCCTGATCTCTACTAGTAAATATGCTGGTGTATATCTCCCTTCGTGTTGCCGTAGGCACGTAAGGGTTGCCACTCTCTCCGCCAACTCTTTTTTGCTTACCCAAAGAGATATCAATATAAAGAAACCATAGCAATTGAAAAAACATAACCTCAAATAAAGGTTGTTTCAAGCAACTTAGAACGCCTCTTCACTTTTTTTCAATCTTCCTGAGCATTAAGATCCCTACCTCGCCCCAAATCACTCATTTTGCTTTTCCTCCACAAATCGAAAACACAAAAACCAAATCTTTGATGGTGGTGCACACTGTTAGTGTTTATACCCCAATTTCCAAAGTCTGAAGTCTGAAAATACTCGCATACTCATAGAAAACAAACTAGAGATGAACACTTGTTGAACTTTTACTTTGATTTTTTTTTTTTTTTAAATGAAATCTCTAATTTGCTAAATAGGGAAAGCAAACTTTGAATAATAATTCAATTGCTCAAAATTTTTGTATGTGTGGCTACACGGCTACGCCCACTCACAACTAGTTAGTAATTCAATTTTGGGATGGATTAGTATTTTTTTATAAATTTTAGAAAAATATCATTTCTTAAAGAAGGTATCATGTGTGTATGCAATGAGATATTAAAAGCATTCACATCCGGACTACCAAATGGGATATGTAGGACAGATTTAGTTTTAAAGCACAAAAACCACCCAACACCCGAACTTGTAAAAGCTTAGAATTGCAAAAAAAATTTGCAATACTACTACAGTACCATTGTAAATTTACGATGGTATTGTAGCAACATTGTAAAACAAAATAATAATTTTTTTTCTCACCTATAAATATCTGCCACTTTCTCTTTCCTCACATTGTCTCATCTTCTTTCTCTCTCTCCAGAACATTCTCGATCTCACATCTCTCTCATAGTGGTCCATTTTTCTTGGCGTGGTCGTGGGTCCGGCGGAGTGGGTCGAGATGGTAGTTTGGCGGCATGGTCCTAGCGAAGTGGGTCGAGATCAACACGGTGGTTGATCGAGTGGGTCAAGATCGTCGAGTAGTGGAGATCGGCATGGTTCGTGGGTTTTGATCGAGTAGTGGATTCCGCATGGTTGGACTTTAGATTTTGGATTTAGATTGGTTGGTTTGGGTTGGTTTGGTGGTGGTGTGGTGATTGATGATGGTGGAGGTGGGGGTTGCCGTGGTAGTGGTTACTGATGTGGGTTCGTGGTGGTGGCAGTGGCGGTGGTGGGCAGAGGGCAGTGGGCATGGTGGTGGCTTGGTGGTTCCGGGTTTGTTTGGTTATTTTTTAATGGGTTTGTGGTTGGTTTTTGGTTGGATAATTGCTGGATTTGTGGTGGGTTTGGTGTCATGGTGGTTGCTATGTGGAGGTGGTGTAGTTGAGAGGGTGGTTGCTGTGTAGATGGGTGAATTGGGTTTTCTCTGTGGTACTTGACCATTGGTTGAAAGAGAGGAAGGGAGACAAAAATTTGAGAGAATGAAATATATTTTATTGTATAATTTATATTAATTTAATATGTTATATTGTAAAGTAAAAGTTGAGATACTGAGTGTATTGTAAACTGGTATTATATAATTGATAAAGTAATTTTTTGGAATGATAAAATAAGATAGGATGTAAAATCTGAATGCGAATGCTCTATCAAATCGTGTGTCCTAATAATATGTGAGGTCCACAAACTATGAGAGTTTTGTCTCATGCACTTGAAAGTTGAAACAAAAGATAATTTTTCCATTTCTACAATCTTTTCTTGATTAATTTTGAGATTGATTATAATTTCAGATAAATTTTAAGAGAGTATCTTCAATCTCAAGAAAGGTTTGTTTTTTTTTAATGATATATTATTGATCCTAATTGACATCAAGATATAATATCATTTTGATGGTTGTTCAACTATCTGAAAATATGTGACAAGAAATTATTCAGGTTTTCAACGACCAATTAGATGATGATGATATCCATTCATTATAGAACAAACATATATCTAACAATTGTTTTAGTCACCCCAGCGTAATTGAGAGGAAGACTTTCATGTCTATTAGTAAGTGATAAGATTGTTTAAGTCGGTTAAGCACTCTCAAATATTTTATTTCAACTTTCACAACTATTACTTTAGAACTATAAATTAGTAATTCCATGCTTATCAGCTAAAACTAATTCGTAATTCCATGTATAATTTACATTATATTCGGAATTAACCACTCTTTATATTTATTTGATTTATAGGTGGTGATAGTTACAGAAGTTCATTATTACCTCTTTACAATAATTTATTTTTATTTTTTAAATTTCAAAAATCCAATTTTAGTTGTTAATTGACATTAAGTAAATCATAATTAGTGCCATCTGTCCCAAGGGGTCCAGTACTCCGGTAGTAGTTGTTTCCCTTAATAAAATTTCCATTATTTCTCAGTCATTATTAATTTCCATAATTAGTCCATTTCCTCTCTCCCTCTAAGGGGACTCCAGCTGTAGTCCTTTCTTTAATTTCAAATTTCATTTCATTTCATTTTCAATCTCTTTCATTTCATTTTCCTTACCGAAATTTCCATCTCTTTCGCATCAAGTTCCAAACCAATTCAACCCTGCAAATACAAAAACAAATAACAAATAATAACAAAACAAATAAACAAAATAAAAAATAATAAAAAAGAAAAAGAAATATACCTCATTGCCGAGAAACAAAAACACGGACGAACTTAACGGTACGTACAATGAACTCAAACGACAGACGCAAATACCACGCAGAGATGGTAACGAACACGTGCAACGGAGTTTACGACAAACATCACGTCGATTATAACGGCGAGCACTTGACAGGACACAAAAAAACCACACCACACAATTTCAAAATGCACTGCACTGCAAAGGAATCTGAGTCTGAAATCTGAATGGAATTAATTAGTTAGTTAAGTCAGTTTTAAGTCTCAAATTATAGAGTTGGTTTAGTTGGAAAATTAATGTTGATGAAATGAATTAGGGTCCTTCAGTATCAGTAGCAGGCTCTGATAAGAGAGATTATATATGATTTTTATATATACAGGGTAGAGGGGGGGTATATATGGAAATTTCGGTCACCGGATTACACCAAAAAAATACTCAATCCAATTCCGCTGCTTTCCGAGTCGCCAAGCTCTTCTTAATCAGACCACTTCGTAACCTGAAGCAGCTTTAGAAGTCTCTGACGCCTCCGTCGTCGTCACCGTTACCGTAAGATAACAGTCAAACTAAGAGATTTAACGGTCAACGTACCATAAATCACTCATCGGCTGCTTTCGTCATCGCCGAGAGCCGGCTCGGCCGCGGCCGAAAGTCGGCGCGCCGCCGCTGTTGGTGGGAGGAGGGTCGAATCAAGGCCGCAAGGGCTCGCTTCACTAGATCGCCTTCCACGCCGCCGATTCGGACGAGGGAGTTCGTCATCGCCGATCTACGAGCGTTGAGTCTGTTCGGCGGAGCCGACTGTGAGTGCGACTGGGAACCGAAGCCCTTGTGTAAGCTGCAGCGGAAGGAGCCAGGGTGAGTGGTGGGAGAGCACATACAGGTTCGTTTCTGAGGGGGGGTGCGCTTCACGATCTGCTGGTGGTGGTGGGGGTTGCCGACAGCGCCGGACGCGCCGCCGCGTGGGGAGACGGAGATGGATCTGTTGGGAGAGATCGAGCGGTGGTGGTCGATGGAGAATCGCACAGAAGGAGACGACGTAGGTGAGGCTCCGTACATGTTGACGCGTGGCGGCGAGGCGGAGCGGTGGTGGTTGTTGAAGAAGGTCGTCGATCTGGAAGAGAAACTTGAAGTGGAATAAGCGAAGGCTGAGGAAGAGGAAGACGGTGAGCGAGAGTACCCGCCGGAGAATCTTCCGGCCGGTGTTGGTGACCGGATAACTGGTCCGCTCGAGGTTTTTCTAGTAGATACCGCCATTTTTTTGTATCAGGAGAGAGAGAGAGAGAGAGGGTTTCTAGAGAGAGAGAAAAAGAGAGAAGAGGGATTTGTATTTCTTTGTAAGCCGTGTTTGGCTGTCTAATTCGGCAAACCTAGCTTCACTCGAGCTATGTATTTATAGTGTTTTTGAAGGAGGGAAAAGATGAGGAATGTGTGAGACTTGTCGATATTTCGCGATATTTTTCATTCAGGATATTTTAATATTCTTTTTCGCGGTTATTTGCAATGATACCCCTAGGGATAGGATTCTACTATATTTACTTTTGGGCATGTATGCTTTTTTTTTTTTTGTTATGTATCATCACTATCATGTATGTATTTTGCGAATTTATTAGCGGCTTCATTTTCGCCATTACTCACTATTAGTTAATACAATAGTTTTTCCTTGTCTTTGAAATTAGTATTTACTATTTACCATTAATCAACAATAAATTTAAAAATAAATATATATGTAATACTTTTATATATTTTTAATAGGAGTTGAAATTTAAATATAATATATTTTTGTTGAAAATACCAAAATTGTTTTTTAACCTTATAGTTCATTGACAATATTACTTGTTTTTATGTTAAAGCTTAAATTTAATCTTGCCCAAAGGAATAGTTGGTGTTGTGACCTAATAGTAAAAAAAAAAAAATTATCATAATAGAGAAAATATCATACATTTAAATAATATGAAATCTAAAAAAAAAAAAAACGCCATTAAGGTTTTTTTTTGTGTAAAAAATTCGATAAACTTATTTTCAAAATTTGATTCATCATAGTATGACTGTAAGTATGGTTTCTTTTTAAAGTTAGGTTTTAAAAATTTAATAATAATTATTAGTAGTAAAATATATTAACAAAATTAATGAAATTTAGAATGATCGATAGGTTTAGTTTTTGTGATTTTTTTTATTCAGGATATTTTAATACTTTATTTTGCTTTTATTTGCAATGATATCACTAGTATTCTAGTCTATTTACTATTGGGTATGTGTGCTAGCACTTTATATATCATAAGTCATATTTGTATTTTTCCTGTTTATTAGGAAACTTCATTTTGCCAGTTAGTATTTATCATTAATCAAAACTAAATTTGAAATCATATTAAAAAAAAAAAAAAACTAAATTGAAAATGGGAGATTAGGTTTTTTTTTTTTTTAATAAAATGGGAGATAAGACTTGAATCTAAGATATATTAGAAAATAATTTTTAACCTAAATTTTATTGACAAATATTTATATATATATATATATATATATACTTGTAGGGATAAGGACCCAAGATCGTGTATTGGGCCTTGGGACTTTGCCCAAGGGGATGGACAAGTCCGAAGAGAAACTACTAATGATGAGACATTTTCAAATCGAGACCTGTAAGTGGAGAGCAAACGAGTGGTTGTCCGAGGAGTACATATTCCTCGGACTTGTGAATATGGTTCAAAATATATAACCCAACAATTAAAGTGGCCTGTTGAGAAGGTTCAATGATAGAGACGTGTTTCATGGGAATGAGAGAAGAAAGAGAACCTAAAAATATTTAAGAGAAGGTTAACACCACCACATTAAATGCGCAACAGCTACTTTACTGGACTCATTTATGAGGATAAGACCTTTGAACAGTGTCACATTGGCTACTGCAACTCACAGAGCGCCAGGGAAAGTGGCTAATGGGAGAGTAATTGAGAGAGAACACTGTAGCAATTTAAACTGTTTTTGTATCCGACGGTGATCAATATACTATAATTTAGCCTCCTCGAACTGAAAGTCTATTGACATCAACTTCTTTTATTTGTGTTTGATTGTCATTTAGATTAATACTAGCCGTTGTCCAATTCACTGGGACTTTGTTCTTTAACTCCATCTCTACAGATTCATTGTTTTTGGCTCATTAGACTAAGACTCCATACCTTTTGGGCTTGGGCCCCAAATCATGACCCTACAATACTTTTTGAGAATACTTTATTGAAAAATATTATGTGTATTGCATTGAAGCTTGTTTATTCTCTTTATAATTAAGGTGAGTTTCATATATCTCTTGTGAACATAAAAGTTTAAATTGAATCTCTCCTATAAATGAATTAATTAATTAATTAGTTTACTCCTGTTGGTAGAAAAAAATTATAAAAGAACAAATAACATATATTTAAATAATATTTTATCTATAAATAAAAAAGAGTACCAATTTATTTTTTTTAAATAAATAAATTTATTTCCAAAATTTGATTCATTAATTTGACTGTAATTATGGTTACTTTTTTTTTTTTTTTACTGAATAATTATGGTTACTTCTTAAAGCTAGGTTGATAACATTTAATAATAGGATTTAGATCCTCTAGATTTTATAGGGTACTCTACCAATAAATTTCTTTAAATCCTAACAATTTTTTAATGATTTAAGAGTCGAGATTCTACCATGTTAGTTAAGAATCAAAATATTGTTAGTTAGCAGAATGGCAAAATCTAGACCATTAAATCACTAAAGAATAGTTAAGATTTAAGGAAATCTATTTGGTAGATTACCCTAAGAAATCTAGAAGATTTGAATCAATAAGGATTAGTGGTAAACAAAATTAATGAAATTTAAAAGTGAATGGAATGTGACATTAGATTCTAACATGGCCATAGAATATACCAAAGTTTAATGGTGGAATGAATGCAATTGTATGGGTATCAACTAGCTTGTTTTCGTCTTCGCAAAAAAAAAAAAAAAAAAAAAAGTTTAATAATTTTCATGGAGTTTAAAAAAAAAAAAAAAAAAAACTTATTTATTAAGGATCATTATCCTCTTTCACAAGATATTTGGAATATAAACGTGCTAACTTGATTGTGATTTTTATTTTAAAAATAATAATATAAACGTGTATGTATGTGTATTATTATTAATAAAACTTGTAAAGAAAGAAACAAAAACAATAATTTTATCATTATATTTTGTATCAAAATAAGATTCTAATAATTGTTTTTTTTATTACCTTTCAAAGCGTTTCTTTCTTCATTTATACTTGAAGATTCAAATTACTTTAGATAGTGATTCAAAGATTCTAATACTTTCATACAATGTATGTAATAATTTATTAAAATAAGGGAAGATTAAAAATAAAAATAAAAGTAATCAAAGCATTTTTTTTCTTTTTCCTACATTGAATCTAGACAAAATGAATGGCAAAGCTATTAATGTAATAACCATAAAAAGCGCAGAAGAAATACAAAGCATCTAATTAATGCAAGAACATGCACTAAAAAAAGAAAGAAAGAAAAAAAAACAGTTTACAAATGCCCAAAGCATAGGGGCATAATTGCAAAATTCAAATAACATAAATATTCAGTGTTTTTGGCGCGTACTATGTTTATAATTTAACGTAACCTAACCAAACCAGAGCGCAAGTTGGGTTAGTTGAAAACTAGAGAAGCTAGTTAAGATTTCTGTGTTCTGATCCAAATCCAATTTTTTTAAAAGAAAGCTGTGGGCAGCAGCTGATAGTAGGAATAACATAGTATAAATAAAACGACAAATTCTAAAGAGAGTGTTGAGCTATCTGACAGCTTTTTTCGGGATACTAAAAAAACGGTCTCTGCCGTTCTGCCACGTACGTTGTATCCCGTTACAACAGACACACGCTCCTTAGATTCCACGTACCAGTTGTTTTTTCTTTTCTATTTACTACTTTTTAAGAATTTACTAATCGTGTGGCTCAGAACAGAACAGAACAGAACGGCCTCGCCTAGTAGTGGTAATAATTTTAAGTAATTTTATAATTTGTATAATGAGACACGTGTAATTGTCACTATGGATTCACATGGACGTGGGCATGTGGCGGAGGCAGAGGGTGGTAGATTCTTTGGAGCTAATTTTAGTATTGTTCCTTTGCTAAGGATTTCATAAACTATTATCTGCATAGGTATAGTTAGATTCATTTGCCTTTTTCAAACTTTCAAATTTTAGAGTACATTTGATTTAAGAGAGAGAGAGAGAGAGCTTTATTTTTTTATCTAGGTTCATTTGGTTAGAGATAACTTTTTTTTTTTTTTTGGAGAAACTGGTTAGAGATAACTTGAGTAGAGTATGAAAAGCCAATTTATATATATATATATATATATAAATTTATGATATATTTTTATTTTATTAATATGTATATTTGAAATGGTTATATATGAATATGATTTTTTGCTCCATGGAATAATTGGGTGGTGAACTTATTGACGTGACACGTAACGTAAATCCGAAGATCTTGGATTCAATACGCAACACTATTTGTCTAAGTGATTTTGAAAGTAATGGGTAGAGAGTGAAATATAATCTGGACAAAGACCGGGGGAGTTTGGAATATCATTTACATATTATATAAAATACATCTTTTTAAAATCACTATATTACATTTGTTTTTATTTGAGTGAAATCTTCAACTAAAACTCACATACTCATATAGTTAAATAATTAGGGTCTGTTTGATAAAAGTATTTAAATATTGTTTTTTTTTTTTATAATTCATAAAATGGTGGGTCCCACACATGAATTTATTATTTGGTTAAGGGCCTGATTGGTAGGAGGATTTATGTTTTTGTTTTCAAATAGTATAAAAACAATTTTCAAAAAATTGAACTTGAAACTAGTTTTCAGATAATAATTTTTATATTTTACGTGTTTGGCTTCCACTTTTAAAAATGATTTTCAAATACTAAAAACAAAAAATAATTGTTTGGGAGATCATTTCTATTTTTGCTATTTTTTATTAAAAAAATATTTACATAAAGTAACGTGTAGAATTTCTAGATTATTTATTTATTTTGTAGATAATGATAAGGGAATAGAGCTCATCATGTACTTTATGATAAAGATAAGCTCCTTAATTTAAGAAATAAAAGAGTTTGGACAAATATGTGGGGTCCATTGTTTTCAATTTATTTACAACTATGTCATTAAAAATATTTTCTGTATCTTGAAAACACCCACTTAGTCATTTTTAAAATCCTGTTCTAAACTAGGAAAATATGATACAATTTTTTGAAAATTATATTTAGAAAATATTAGTGAAACAATAAATTCAAGTGTGGGACTCACCATTTTATGGATTTCAAAACAAAAAACTATATTTAAATACTCTTACCAAACAGACCTAATTATTTGGATTTTTTTTTTTTTAAGAATACTAAGTATTTTTAACACACATACATGAGGAGAGGGGAGAAGGTTTTTTAAAAAAACTTCAAATGTATATATCCATTTGACCAAGGATCATCAACCCACTCACAATAAATTAAAATGTCATTTTCACAAATAGAGGAAATGTCTTCGTATACTATTTTTATTTTTATTTTTTATGATGATATTAATTATTTATATTCATATAAATTACTTTTAAAATCAATAATATAATCTTCATAGTCATGAACTTTATTCCTCAAATCATGTGGTGGATATGATCTATAATGTTGGGACTTTGTTAATTTGTGAAGGTAGCGAGCCTAAACTTATTTAAAGTTGGGAAGGATAAGAGTCTGTTTGGTAAGAGTATTTAAATATTTTTTTTTTCTTGCAATTCATAAAATGGTAGGCCTCAAACATGAATTTATTGTTTAATTAAGAGCCTGATTGGTAGAAGGATTTAAGTTTTTGTTTTCAAACAGTATAATTTTTTTTTTTCAAAAAATTGAACTTGAAACTAGTTTTTAGATAATAATTTTTATATTTTACATATTTGGATCTCACTTTTAAGAACAATTTTTAAATACTAAAAATAAATAAAAGTAATTGTTTGGAAGACCATTTATATTTTTTATATTTTTTATTAAAAAAATATTTACATAAAGTAACGTGTAGAATTTGTAGATTAATTTTTTATTAAAATTTTTTTTTTTGTGTGGATAATGATAAGGGAATAGAGCTCATCATATACTTTTTTTTTTTTAATAATAAGTTTTAAATTTGAAGTGTGGGAATTCTTTTTGTGATAAATATAAATTCCTTAATTTAAGAGATAAAAGAGTTTGGACAAATATGTAGGGTCCACTGTTTTCAATTTATTTACAACTATGTCATTAAAAACATTTTCCGTATCCTGAAAACACCCACTTAGCCATTTTTCTGTATCCTGAAAACATTAACTTAGCCATTTTCAAAATCTTGTTCTAAACTAGGAAAATAGGATACAGTTTTTTGAAAACTATATTAAGAAAATATTAGCCAAATAATAAATTCAAGTTTAAGACCCACTATTTTATGAATTTAAAAAAAAATATTTAAATACTCTTACTAAATAAACCCTAATATTTTCTAAATATAGTTTTCAAAAAACTGTATCTCATTTTATTGGTTTTGAATAAGATTTTGAAAACAGTTATAAATTGATTAGTACGTTAACTTAAAGATGAATAAAACAATAATAAAATAGACGTTAGAGATTAAAATACCATCTTATCTAAAAATAAAAAATAAAAAATTTGGGATAGATATGGTCATAGTTGTGGATGAAGTAGCTTTTGCAAGCAAAGCAGCCTTGTCAAAGGAGTCAATAGTGCGGGCTTAAACTAAAGCACTAGGCCTCTACCCGGCAATGCACTGTGGAAGATTCTAAAATCTTCTCACTAATCTGCCACTTTTTTTAATATTGTAGAGACTACAAAACAAATCGACACGTAGCACATACGTGGTAGGCCAGTGTACCCATGACAAACTGGCGTGTCATTGTGTCAACAAACATGAACCTTTTTTATTTTTATGAAACAAACATGAACCTTGTCCTAATTTTGTTATAACGAAATCTTTATTAGGACCCAAAAAACGTGTTAGGTTTCTGAAATGTACCCACAATGCCACGAAGCTTTCGGTTTTAATGTTGGCGGCAACAGATCATAAAATTTATTTCTAATTAATAAATTTCTCTTTCCCTTCATTGTTTTTGTGCAGCTTGTGCTTGTCAATTATTAATGGTGGAAAGCAATAATTTCAAAAGCTGAAATTATTCTCTTTTAGTAGTTTTTTATTATTATATTAAAATAAAATTAAATCTAATGAATTGGTTAACTAATGGAGGAGCCAGTGAAAAAGATCATGCGTTATGACACGATCACTTCAAGCAATGAAATGGTTTCCTTTCAAGTCTTTTCTTTTCGTCTATTTGTTACGAAATTTCTTATAATATTTTCACATTATATGCGTACCCCATTAGAAGATACGCAACTTTTTCAGTTTAGATTCCTTGGCTAGCTAAAGTGACAAAAGAGGAGAATTTATTTTGATAAATAAGAACACAACATGTGAAGAAAAAGAAAGAAAGAAAGAAGTGGGGTTTCAATTAGTTCCAACTATTGATAAAGTTGTTTTATTATTTGAATAAGAGATTTAGAAACAATTATTATTGAGTGAACGTTATACAGTTTTATTCAATGATACAAATCAACTAAGGCGAGATCTCGTGTAAGTAAGGTTACTTTTCTCTATAAGTAATTTCTTTTATGGACAAATCCAATTCAATTACATATAATATACCTCAGGGCAAGTTAGCAAATATATCTTTTGCTAACTTACCTACCTTAAGCGCAATTGCAATCCACAATTAATAGCTTTTTTTTCCGCTCGGTTTAATGCTTGTTTTGATATTTTGTTTGGTCCCCGCCATATTGGAAATTTGATGCTACATCGGTTTCAAAAATAGGATGGATGGTGAGCCTTTTTCTCTTTTTTGGCGATTGAGGATGATAAGCTTTTGGAACGAAATAGCGACACATTACAAACTTTATGATGGGATATGAATATCTTAAACTAGAGTTAGTTGAAGTTGTTGCAAACCATTCCTAAGAGATAAAAAAATTAGTAAGAAATCGAGGTCATTGATTCCAATATTTCCTTTCTCTTTTACTCAAAACCAAACTCAGTCATGAAAAGTAAAAGAGTGAGAGGAAAAAAAAGGAAAAAGAAAAAGAAAAAGAAAAAAAGAAGAGGTTATTATACATTAGTTGGTATTGGGAAAAAGAATAAATTAGGGCAGGTAAAAAGTAAAAAGTAAAAACACAAATAAGTTTAAAGCTGGTCCAACTATTTCTAGACCATTAAAACAATTCAATAGATCAACAATAGTAGTATAGTATGGGGTTAATGGAATAAAAACTAAAGAGTTTTTATTTTATTTTATTTTATTAAACTAAGACATCAATCAGTTTTTGGTATAGGTAAAATTAAATTACGGATCTCTTATTCAATTATGGAAAACTTTTACTGATTAAGACCTATAGGACTAAGGAATACTTAGATTTCCACACAAGAGTGAAACATTTGATTTGAATTTTGTATTTTTAGAATGATTTGATTTAAGTATTGGATTAAATTAGAGCATTCACATCAGCTCTTGGATACACTACATCAGTTTTTGTAAACTCATGTATAATTTTCAACGAGCTACAGTACCCGTGTAAATTTACACGGGCACTGTAGCATGTGTATACATTATTTTACTAATTTCCGTTCGCACCAATTTTTCTCTCTCTTCTCTGTGCACAACAACCTCAGCTGCTCATCTTGTTTTCCTCAGATGCACACAAATACATCCACACAAATAAATCAACACAGAAACACACTCACACACAAACAAACCCACACAGACAAACCAACAGAGTGATATGGGTCGCCGGTGAAGAAACGATGTGGGTCACTGGAGCTTGGTTCGTGGATTGGCCGGTGAAGAAAGGATCTGCGTCGCCGGAGCTTGGTTCGCGGATCGGCCGGTGAAGAAAGGATCTGCGTCGCCGGAGCTTGGTTCGCGGATCGGCCGGTGAAGAAAGGATCTGCGTCGCCGGAGCTTGGTTCGCGGATCGGCCGGTGAAGAAAGGATCTGCGTCGCCGGAGCTTGGTTCGTAGATCGGCCGATGAAGAAAGGATCTGGATCGGCCGGTGAAGAAAGGATTTGGATCGGCCGGTGAAGAAAGGACCCAGTGAAGAAGTGATCTAGGTTGGTAGTTTTTAGAAAAAAAGGATCTGGGTAGCCAGTGAAGAAAGGATCGGCCGATGAAGAAAGGATCGGCCGGTGAGGAAAGGATCTGGGTAGCCGGTGAAGAAAGAATCTGGATTGGCAGGTGAAGAAAGGACCGGTGAGGAAGTAATCTGGGTCCGTCGTTTTTGGGAGAGAGAAGGGAGAAAAGAAAGAGAGAGAGAGAGAGAGAGAGAGAGAGAGAGAGGTCTTTCTGATTTTTTTGCTGAATAGAGAGAGAGGTCTTTCAGTTTTGGAAAAATGAATAAAAAGAGAGAGTGAGAGCGCGTATAGGGATAGGCAGTTGAGCAAAATAATAAAAAAATGAGAAAGGTGATTATTTTATTAAAATATCTTGTAAAATAGAAGAATTGATGTGGGTGTTTTATATAGGTGGTAGTGTAAAATAGAAAAAGTAGGTTTTTTCGTGTAAAATAGACGAAAAATTTAGAAGAACTGATGTGAATGCTCTTAAAGACTTAAGTTGGAACTTAATTTTGGAGTCTTCTTTCCTAACTGCCTATACATAATATTATAGTATTGTTTAGAGGGCAATTAGTTAGATCCCAATACTCTCAACTCCCAAGAACCTATAGAACTAAGGATGATAAGCTTTTGGAACGAAATAGCGACACATTACAAACTTTATGATGGGACATGAATATCTTAAACTAGAGTTAGTTGAAGTTGTTGCAAACCATTCCTAAGAGATAAAAAAAATTGGTAAGAAATCGAGGTCATTGATTCCAATATTTCCTTCTCTTTTACTCAAAACCAAACTCAGTCATGAAAAGTAAAAGAGAGAGAGGAAAAAAAAAAGAAAAAAAAGAAGAGGTTATTATACATTTGTTGGTATTGGGAAAAAGAATAAATTAGGGTAGGTAAAAAGTAAAAAGTAAAAACACAAATAAGTTTAAAGCTGGTCCAACTATTTCTAGACCATTAAAAGCATTCAATAGATCAATAATAGTCGTATTGTATGGGGTTCATGGAATAAAAAGTAAAGGGTTTTTATTTTTTTTATTAAATTAATATATTAATCAGTTTTTGATATAGATAAAATTAAATTGTGGATCTCTTATTCAATTATGAAAAACTTTTACCAGTTAAGACCTATAGAACTAAGGAATACTTAGATTTCCACACAAGAGTGAAACATTTGGTTTGAATTTTGTATTTTTAGAATGATTTGATTTAAGTATTGGAATAAATTAAGGACATAGGTTGGAACTTAATTTTGGAGTCTTCTTTCCTAACTGCCTATACATTATATTATAGTATTGTTTAGAGGGCAATTAGTTAGATCCCAATACTCTCAACTCCCAAGAACCTAACAAGTGGTTGTATATTTAGTTGTGGAAAATCGTGAAGAGAAAACAAGGACAGGAAACATCATGCTTAGTTTGTGGGCTGGGGGGCAGTGGGCACTATTGTACTGACCACACAATTTGTTAATTGCCATTAACATTACCAGCCACACATGTGGCAGGTTGACACTTTGCGGATGAAGTACAGGGTAGTTGTAGTTCTTGTTGTTTTTGGTTGGAGAAGGTGAGAAGCAGAAAATGATAGTTTAGAACTTTAGATTCAAATGTATTTAAGTTAGAGGTTAAATATTGGCAAATTCAAGATATTTTATATGTAGCACAATTTAAAATTAATTGTGAAATAGATCTTAACAATGAAATAGAAGAATCACGTTACGCATTGATTCATGCAATTTTTTAATTTATAATTTTTCTATATATATATTAAAAAAAATTGTATATAAACAATAATCATCTATATTTGCATGGTTATTATTATATATATATATATTTTTTTTTTTTTTTTTGGATAAGTAAATTAAATATGTAAACAAATCTGTATAAAAAGACGTCTAGGATTCCATTTTGTACAATAATACATAAGCTAACGTGGGTATTTTTTAGATTGATCGTGCAAAATTTGGCTCTTATATCATTTTATATAGATTGATGTAAATGCTCATGAATACTGTTTACTCATTTCATTGTCTATTATTGAATTTAGAGAATTCAAATGTTAAGTACATTGCCAAATATGTTCTTAAAAGTAAAATATATAAACTTTCAACATTAATTGAATTAACAACTTTCTCATCCTTATCCTCCGTTAGATTTGGTAGTAGAATTAAAATTCAAACAGGAAGTACACCCAACTTGTCATGAAGTGTCAATAAAAAAAAAAAAATAAAAAAAACTTGTGATGAAGTGTAAAACTAGTCTATTTTTATGTTGAAGCAATTCACGTCATTTTAAGTTGGTGGCAAGTCAATTATTCATCTTTATTTTTATTTGTATCAGCAATAGGGTTATCCACTTCACCATTATACCAATCTGCCATTAATTATTAGTCTTGCATTTGAAGCCATAACGTGATTCCCAAGTCCCAATACTTCGATCTATACCCTTTTTACGCTTTTTTTTTTTTTATTTATTTATTTATTTACATATTGTAAGGTCATAATTTGGAGTCCAAGTCCAAAAGGTATGGAGTCTTGGTCCAATGAGACCAATATAATTAATTTGTAGGGAATGGATTGGAAACTCGGGCCTTAGCGAATCAGATGAGCGACTAACATGTCAAAGTGATAAAGAAAGAAAGATAATATCAGTTTACTAGGGAGAAATCATCCTCGGATGACGAGGAGGTTGATTATTAATATGTTGTTCGTCCTCCTTTGTTACCCCTCCCCTCCCCCCCAAAGTCGTTGGGAGTGGTTGTAAAGGATGGAAAGTAGAGTTCAGTTAGTTGCAGAACACTTAATGCATTGGTAGTAGATTTCTCTTAGATATTTCCATGCCTCTCTTTGTCATTTTCTTTCTTAATACTTACCCTCTTTCGTGGAGTGGTCCAATGCGACCCCTTTTTCCTCGGCCTGGCCTGTTTGAGGAGGAGTTCTCCCTTGGGCTGGGCCCCTAGCCCAACATATACATTTGTATGGGTTTCTCGGTGTATCACCCCTACATTAGCCCATCGGGATTCTTCTTTTCTTCATCCTGGGAGGAAAGGAGGATCTGGATGTGATAAAAACTCCTTCGCGCCCATTTTACCCCTTTTTTGACAACAAGCTTATTTCTTAATTTACCCAGGTCACGTTCCTGATGTTTCGATACAGGAGGCGCGCCTCCATTAAGGTCCTTACGAAGTGACGCAGATCCAACGGTTTAAGACTTCTTTGGAAATTGTGCGGGATTTATTTTCACCCATAACTCTCTCTTTGAAACTTAGGCGAATTAATTTCCACCAAATTTTGCCTTCTATATAAGACACTTTTGGGGGACTCATTCTTCCTAATTCACAGATCCTTGGGTTCTGCAGGAACCTCAAGTTCTTATTCCCTTAGGCATTTCCAGGGACCCCACCATGATGGTGATCAAAGTCTAGGGAATGAGGTGGGTAAGGATAAAGGTTAGGGCAAGGAAACAAGCCCTCTTCGGAAATCAAGGATGCCGCCAAGATCCAGGATAATGCAGTTAAGGTAAGGGAAGCAGAGGCCAAAGGCATTCCTTCCTCTCAACCAAGCAAGAAGGAAATCACTCCTCCTTCAGTCAAGACTCGAAGCAGGCGTAGATCACATCAGATTTTTGGTGCGACAAGGCTTGAGTCCCACCCGTTTCTCAGCCTTGATAGCAGAACATCCTGTAACTAGGAGAAGATGGGTCTATCAAGCGTTCCCACCTCTTCTTCTTTCTCATCGCCGGTACCATCCATACTGGCTCGATTGCTGCTAGAACAAGATTGTGGATCTAGCGTCTCCGCTACTTCTTCTTTCTCATCGCTGGTACCATCCACGCTTTCTCATCGCCGGTACCATCCATACTGGCTCGATTGTTGCTAGAACAAGATTGTGGATCTACCATTCCTATGAGCTTTTTATTTTTTATAGTTAGCTTTTGAAATAGGCTTGCCTAAGCCACTTTGTATATGATGTACTTTCCCTTTATTTAATAAATGAGAACTGCATTTTTACTTTATGAGTCTTTCCTTTTTTGCAATAATTGTTTCATGAATGGGTGTGTTGGTATTTTTCTTTCAAATAGGGCTTAGAATTGATGCTGTTGATTGTAATGAACAGTTGTTACCCTGAATTTATCAAAACTGACAGTGGCACCCGACTGCTAACTTTGAATAAGTTAACTATGTAGGATTAATCTGGAAAATAATTGTATGCTCTACACTGAGAACAGTGCAACCATTAAAGATCGAAGAATTTGAAGTAAGTGATCTGAGGGGACCATCGTGTACTAGGGTTCTGTTTAACATTTATAATGATGTTATAGTGTTAATTCCCCTAAGCACCTGGTCCGAGGACTCAGGCATGCGTGAGGTTCTGTTTAAATAAATGAAAGGATGACAGTGCAGTTAGTTTCCCCTAAACTTGTGGTCCGAAAAGCCATCTAGGATTCAGGCATGCGTTAGGTTCTGTTTAAGCACTTCATAGAGATGTCATAGTGTTAATTTTCCCCAAGCATTTGGTCCGAGGACTCAGGCATGCGTTAGATTCTGTTTAAGCACTTCATAGAGATGTCGTAGTGTTAATTTCCCCCAAGCATTTGGTCCGAGGACTCAAGCATGCGTTAGGTTCTGTTTAAGCACTTCATAGAGATGTCACAGTGTTAATTTCCCTCAAGCATCTGGTCCGAGGACTCAGGCATGCGTTAAGTTCTGTTTAAGCACTTCATAGATATGTCGTAGTGTTAATTTCCCCCAAACATCTGGTACAAGGACTCAGGCATGTGTTAGGTTCTGTTTAAGCACTTCATAAGGATGTCGTAGTGTTAATTTCCCCCAAGTATCTAATCTGAGGACTCAAGCATGCGTTAGGTTTTGTTTAAGCACTTCATAGAGATGTCGTAGTGTTAATTTCCCCCAAGCATTTGGTCCGAGGACTTAGGCATGCGTTAGGTTTTGTTTAAGCACTTCATAGAGATGTCGTAGTGTTAATTTCCTCCAAGCATCTGGTCTGAGGACTCAGGCATGCGTTAGGTTCTGTTTAATCACTTCATAAAGATGTCATAGCCAGCCCCACTTTGGATCATCTTTGATTCGTAGTCCCATCAATATGCACTATTCTGGACAAAGGATTCCACATAGCGAGACTGTACTAACTAATTTCCATATACATCCTGTGCTTTTGTCATTTCATCTGGCAAGGGTTTAGCGGTCTTGGCCGCCAGGTCCGTGAGAAATTGGCCCTTGACGGAGGCACAGGAAGTATATTTAAATGTTGAAAGCCCCCAATATTGTTCCGCACGGAGCAATTCTCCGCGTAGCATGCACCACGCCCAAAATGGTCTCTTCCACCAATGGTCGATACATCGTTGCATTGCCTCGGTATGTTGAGCATTCAACTCGCTAAAACATTGGGTTTCCCACAGACGGCGCCAATTGTAAGGTCATAATTTAGGGTCTAAGTCCAAAAGGTATGGAGTCTTGGTCCAATGAGCCCAATACAATTAATTTGTAGAGAATGGGTTGGAAACTCGGGCCTTAGCGAATCAGACGAGCGACCAACACGTCAAAGTGATAAAGAAAGAAATATAATATCAGTTTACTAGGGAGAAATCATCCTCGGATTTCATCTGAGGAGGAGGTTGATTATTAATATGTTATTCGTCCTCCTTTGTTACCCCCCCCCCCCCCCCCTCCAAAGTCGTTGGGAGTGGTTATAAAGGTTGGAAAGTAGGGTTCAGTTAGTTGCAGAACACTTAATGCATTGGCAGTAACTTTCTCTTAGATATTTCCATGTCTCTCTTTGTCCTTTTCTTTCTTAATACTTACTATTTTTTGTGGAGTGGTCTGATACGTCCCCTTTCTCCTCGGCTTGGCCTGTCCGAGGAGGAGTTCTCTCTTGGACTGGGCCCCTGGCCCAATATATACATTTGTATGGACTTTCCGATTTATCACCCCCACACATATAAAACCATCGCAATGAAATTTCTTTAGCAATTGATTTTTACTTTTTAGTAAACTTTAGAGTGTTATTTTTATACATCGATAATTGAGGGGAAAAGAAATTAAATCCTTCATTAAAAATTAAAATTTTATTTTTTTAAAATAATAATAATAATAATAATAAGGGAGCAACGAGCCGTGATGACTCCTACCTAGATGTGAGCATATTAATTTCGTACCGTTAAAGGAATTACTGAATTAGCAGCAGTACATTTTTCATGATCCACAAACAAAATATGGGATGCAATGCAAGTGGATGATTGTGCTCCAAAAAAAGGCATATAATAAGACTGTGTGAGCATCAAAGTAATCATAGGCACTTGAGGGTGAGAGATAAAGGACATTGTGAACTAAAAAAAAAAAGGTGAGATAGTAGTTTTTTATTATTAGACTAATACACTAGTCCATTTTTGATATAGATAAAGGTTGAAGTACAAATTTTTTATTCATCTATCAAACTAAAACCCTATATATTACTATTACAATCAGTATTACTAATTACTATGCTCTTTATATGGGGACCAATGGCAACGTACAGCCGACTTGTTCCAATAGTCAGTGATTTTATGCTCATAGTATTCGCAAAATAAATTCTGAGTGGGTGACAACACAAAATGCAAACGGGTTTTGACGGGTCAATGACTGTTGTTACAGCATCAATCATGGCTCTATCTGTCCTCCCAAACCAAAGCATCATTAAGAAATTGCCTAAAAATAGATTTGACTCATTCAATTTTTGTATGCAAAAACAAACAAATTCGGGTGCCTAATCTCAAAATTTTGTGTTTTTTTTATCACCTATCAATATCATCCTTATCAAGTAGTCCAGTGTCATGTAAAAGTAGAGATTGACTCATTCAAATTTTTTTTATTGGACATCTAAACCACTTTTTCTAATTACTTGACTATGACTATGAGTCTATCACTATTGACTATAACTCTATGACTTAGTATTTAAAGTGCCTTTAATAGTTTAATTTCTCCAAAATATTCTGTACTCCATGCTTGTATTTATAGATTTACCTGTCCTGTCAAGCCCTATTTGGAAATTGCCCATGCTTTTAGGGGTTAATGGAAAATTAGTACTAAGGTCTACTCTACTGTCAAATTACTAAAATTAGTGAATTACTTTTTTTATTTTTTTTAAGATAATTTCAACTTATGTGTTCACTTTTAATGATAGTTTTTTATAATTAAACCAAGACACTAATCGGTTTCTAGTATAAACAGGGATTGAATCTCAAATCTCTTATTCAACCATAAAAATTTTTATCATTTGAACTAATTGAAACTCACAATTAGTGAATTACCTTGTAAGCTTGTACTAGCTGAAATGAGTGAAATCACATTTGAATGGAATTGTAATTTCATGTAAGGAAAAAAAAGAAAAAGGAAAAAAGAAAAAGAGAGAGATATATATAGAACATTTGCAAGGAAGTTATGGATAACAGGAAAAGGATGAAAAAATTTAGAGCTCAAAGGGGCCATGAAGTTATGACATGTGGACCTCTTGACACTACAGTTGAGATGCTTTGACCCCACATTTATGGACGGGGGCAACGACCCATGATGCCACAGTAGCTGCCCTTGTTGGACTTTCTATACAGTAGTTTGTAATTTATGCCAAGTTGGACCAAGACTGATGGTGAATCGTGATGAAGATGAAGAAAATAGGCTATAAGGAATAAAAAAGTATTTTATTTTATTCTTGATTTTATAAGAATTATAAAATGTAACAAAAAAGAAGAAGAGAGAGTTAAAATGACATATATGAAATCATTTAACTTACTTACAAGTTACAACAAATTGGGAACAAGAGATTTATACTCAAGTCCTCCCCATCAAAAGAATTAGATAATACTACATATTTACAGTACTACTTTTGATAAGATGTATATGAAATCTTATAGCATTTTTGTTTATTATATATTTGATAAGAGTCTCTATGGATAATAGTTAATACTTTTGTAATGTATAAAAATGAAACATTGGAATATATATATATATATATATATATATTTTAAAGTTAATAATTGGGGGAAAGAGAATTTATTCAAAAATATTTTTGTAAATATATTATTTTGCCAATTTGTAAAAGACTTAGTTTTTACCATGCCAGCAAGTTACCAGGTATATTTAATGATATTATACTCATATTCTCAATTAACACCCGAATATACTATATCATATTACTTACCATCTGTAATTCTTCTATATAAAAAAATAGGATTACCATGTTTAATCACCCATCCATAGCATACAATTCCAATATCATTGGATTTTCCAATTCTTATAATTTTTTTAAAAAAATTATTTATCTCCAGACAGTCACACCCCATGTTAATTTTTAAGATAAAATAAAATAACCATTTGTGCAGGCAAGTAATTAAAATAATATTAAGAGATTCCCTAATTAATGTGGGACCTAATTACATTCGTGGATGTGGCCCTCTTCCATCGGAATTTGGAGGAAACAAGGTCATGTATACGTGTAATTTGCACACAAAAGAGAAAAATAGCCTTCACTGAAAACACTTTAACCGACCTTGCCCGGCAAAACACAACTCGCTTTGGAAGATTCTCATACGTTGTGTTGTGTTAGAGTACCCGTAGCAGATGTGTTAAATGTGTCAAATGCCAAATTTTTGGCACATTTAGCACACCAAACACAAAATCAGAGTTTTATCAGATGTTCCAAATGGTAAAAATTATACCACATATGAACAGTACAGTTGCAAATTTGCAACGGTACGGATGAAAATGGTATAAGTTTTATTAATTTTTTATTCTCTCTTCTCTCTCCTCTCTCTTCACTTTATTTTTTTCTCTTCTCTCTTTCTCTTTCTCTCCGCCTCTCCATCTCTGTCTGTGTCTCCTCTTTCTCTTTCTTTCTGACTCTCCCTCTCTTTCTTTGATTGTTGATCTTTCTTTGTGGGCCGAGTTGATTTCGTGGGTAGTGGTGGATCGTCCTTGTTCGTGATTTCATGGGTCTAGGTTGATTCATGGTTCGGTTCTTCGACAAGTGTGAGTCTGGGTTGATTTTGTGGGTTTGGGTGATGGTGGTTCGGCAAGTGTGATATGATTTTGGTGGGTTTTGTAGTTTGATTTCAGTGGGGTGATTTGATTTTGTGATTTGGTGGGTTCGTGGGTCTCTGACTGGCATGGGTCATCGGCTAGAAGATCTGTTGGTCATTGGGTTGGGTTGTGTGAAATGTGATTTGTGGCTTGGCCACCACTCAACGCCGCCGATCTCACCAAAGACCACCACATTCTACTTCGGGTTGTTTTTTTTTTTTTTCCTTTTTTCTTTTTTCCGTTCACTTTTTTGGCTGTGGTTTGATGGGTGGGTTCGGATGGGCAGATTGGTGGTGGGTGGGTTTGGGTTGTGGGTTATGGCGGTGGGTGGGTTGAGATGGGCAGATCGGTGGTGGGTGGGTTCGGGTTGTGGGTTATGGCGGTGGGCGAATCGGTGGTAGTGGGTGGGTCGACTGGTGGGCGAATCGGTGGTTGTGGTTTTTTTTTTTTTTTTTTTCCTGGTGATTGTGGCCGCAACAATTTTTCTGGTTGTTGTTGTGGTTGTTGTTGCAGTGGTGGTTGATGATGATGATGATGATTTCTGATCTGTTTTTGTCTTTGTTTTTCTGTTTTGGTGGTGGATTTGGCGGCGGTTGCAGGTTGATTTTGGTGGTTGTGTTTTTTTTTTTTTTTTTTTTTTTTTTTTTTTTTTTTTTTTTTCCTGGTGATTGTGGCGGCAACAATTTTTCTGGTTGTTGTTGATGTCGTTGTTGCGGTGGTAGTTGATGATGATAATGATGATGATGATGAGGATGAGGGGAGGAATTTAATATATTATTTTAATGTGGTGTAAATATTATTTTAATGTATAAAATTGAAGTATAAAACATCTGATAAATGAGATGTTGTAAAATGATGTGGTAAAATAATAAAGTAGGTGTTTGATGTTTTAAAATGGTATTTTTTTTACAACTTCTGTTGTGGATGCTCTTAGTCTTCTTCAATTATTAATCTAAAATATGTACTATGTACTACAAAACAATGAGACACGTAAAGTTTTATGTAGCATGCCTATGACTATGACTCTAATAAAGTTTGGCTTGACAAAGTGAAAATCGTAGTCTTTCATATTCAGATTCATACATTATTATAAAATTAAATTAAAATGAAATGATTGAATTCCTAATTGAAGAACGTGTTAGGCACGCTTTGATTTTTCGGAGAAGAACGTACCCACAACGCCACATGCCATATGGCTTTTCTCATGCTATTGGTTATGTAATTGGTAGCTACTAGCTAGTTAATTCATGATATGGGTTTAACAAGTTTTGTTATTTATTTAATTTTTATTCTAATCTCTCTTTCTCTTCATTTTCCTTGTCTTTGTCAAATTAAAATGGTAATCTCAATTTGTTGTTTAATCTAATATGGATGAACTGCTTCTTTGGTCTTCAACAACCCAATGAAAATTGGATAGAGCCAAACTCTAAGAAATACCAGATAGTAATGGTTTGCGTACCAATTTTTCTATTTATTTCTTTATTTAGTAATTTTCCCTTTCACGTAATATACAAAGTTACCAACCCATTAAATGTATGAGAAATAACCCATTAAAGGTAGTCTAACTTAATCAGTCAAAGATTCATATTACAAAGTTTAGCTATATCTTCAAAACCTTTAAGACCTAGCAACTTGAAAGTAAGGAAACCAGAATAAATGTAAAGGAAAAGGAAAAAAAGAAGAAGAGGAGAACCAAGTATATAAGCCTATAAGGCCCTTTAATTTGTAAAATAGTATTCATATAATGCGTGTTCCTTTAAACCATACATGTTAAGTAGAGGCCTTCTTTTAGCTCCAAAAGGGGACACCCCTTTTAACATTGTAGGGACAATTATAAGCTAGCTTGTCATTTGTTTCAAGTTACTTTAGGCGTAACACAAAGAACCTAGCTCCTAGCTTTTGTATTTGAAGCTTTGCTAATTTGATATTTTGCTTGGCTCCTCAATATCCTTCTTTAGATATATCATATCGTTGTATTTGATAGGATATTGTTCTCTATAAGAAAAGATGAGAAAAAAAGAAAAGAAAAGAAAAGGAAGGCATATCTATATCTCATCTTTAAAAACTTTATAGGGGCATATTAAGATTTTCAATTAGATTTAATTAGTTGAAGTTTTTGCAGGTCATTATTGGTGTTATACCTTTGGTCCAAGCAAACGTTAATCAGAAATCCCTTTCCTAACAATTCTCAAGTTTCAACAACGAAAAGCATGAAATCATACACATGATATTCGTGCTTAAGGAATACTAGACGAATGGCAATCCAACTTCTCAACTTGCAAAACTTAGACAAAGTAGTTGCATTTTAGATGCCAAAAACTGTGATGATTAAAGGGTATGTTCACGCTTCGTTAACAGGCACTAAATACCAGGATTACCAGCCATGCTTGTAGTTGACACAAATAATTTATTTATATTATAAGGATTCTAGGTTGAAAGAAAGATTATATATAAATATATAAATTTGTAAGAGACTAGGAGGATCCACCATATCTCCAATGTTTATGCATTTGACAATTTATATATATTCTGTGGAATTTTGAATCTGTTCAAAGTTCAAAATCTTTACATCTACATGAACTCAATTCATTGCTAATTAACTATGCTCTCAGTATTGTGCTGCTCACTTTCGTAAACCTCAGCATGCTAAGCTCCATATATTACCTGCTTAATCTGTAATAAACTCAAAAGGATAATAGGTTGATTAAGGATCCATTTGGTTAGACGTTTTAGGAGATTAGAATAACGTTTTTAAAACCTAAAACTCTGTTTTGTAATAGCTTTTTGTAACTTTTTTATAAACACTCATTTTAAACTTAAAACATCATTTTCCAATTGTTTATACAAATGCACCATATTAGTGGCTTCAAGGCCGAAAAGGTGGTCTTAGTGGTTACCCAAATATTCCATGAATCAAAAAAGAAAGTCTATCTGCATCAAAGAGATGCACATAACATGTTAAGTTGGTGGTGAGTCAATTATTGATGATCTTAGGTTCAACGTATTGTTGCACTAAGGTCATTTACTTACATGACTAATTTGTAATTATTAGTCTTGGACTCTTGCTTCCCAAGCGATGACACTACTTGATTCCCACATAATCGTCCCTTCCACGCTTTAATCTGTACAATTTGAGACTAATCATGTTTCCTTTACATCAGGACTCTTTAAATTAAAATATAAAAAATATTATATCCACAACATTTTACAAGAAATTAATTTTAAGTGACAAGTTATTATTAGTGAGTTAAAAAATAATTTCACTTATGGGTTCTAATTAGAACTAATAATAACTCATCACTTAGGATTTGTTACGAAAATGTTGTGGAGCTTCCCTTCAAATATATATCTTTAGTCATGTTTACATTTCTATAAAATTATAGTTAATTTGATTATAAAGTAAGAATAAGATGAATAGTGCCACTTAATTATTAACTAATAACATGTAAGCAATTGAATCACCAACTTGCCACTAATATCAAGGAAAAGACACAACATTTGAAGCACTCTTTGGAGAATGTAAGCCTTAAGTTTATGGGTAAAAAAGGATTAGGATTTGTTGGATCTACCTAGAAGATCTCTTTCAGGAAAGCAATACCTAGATCGCATATATATAGTTAATTAAAGATTGTGCTAGCTAACCATTTAAATTAGATTAAAAAAAAGATGAAAGAATATCTCGTCATATACTCTTGGATTTATCAAATCTTTCGGCGCATTCATCATAACCAAAATTAATTGGCGCATGCTGTAACCAATTTTTATTTATTTATTTTAATGTCATTTTTCCAATGTTAGTACCAATATATGAATATATAATATCGATTCTGTTCTTTATACATAATCTTAAGAGTATAGTAGTGCCTCTTGCCTTGAAAGTCATATGAATCAAAGGGTATTTAAAGGATGGTAAAAGCTTAGGTTTACACCTTTGAAAGTCATGAATCAAATGGTATTTAAAGGATGGTAAAAGTTTAGGTTAACAATAAGTATAAAGACTGAATAAATATCATAAAATTTTTCATAATTGTTGAGATATTAGTTTGTGATTAGTCTACACTAAAATTGACATCTTTGCCTAATTTTAATGATCACTCAAGTGAGGCTTGCAAGTGAACCTTTTTTGAACTTTGTGAAGCAATTTTTTAGTAAATACTGTTAGGACATATGTAATTCACTTGTTAGGAACATATGTCACTATTTTATGTAATTGGTTAATCCTCTGAAAAAATGCACTTTACTTGTATTTGGGTAGATCTAGGATGTGTTTAATACTTCAAGAAACAAGGTTTCAAATTTAAGAGTTAAAGCCATGCAAGTCTATCTAAGATTCAAGTGTGAAAACTGCTGTTCATTAAATCTCAACAGCTAGCATCTATCGAGCCTTGAAGAGCTGTTCCAGCCTGTGGCTTGACAGCTGCTTGACAGAGAGGTATTTGTCGAGGTTTATGAAACTCAGAATTTCTAGTATTTTTTTCATCCAGTCTGTGATTGTATGTTTGAGCTTTCTTTTCACATAACCCTAAATATATATAAGGATTATTTTAAGGGTCGTCAAATGTGACATAAGTTGCACAAGTGTTGAGCAAAGTTTGTTCAAGCAAATTGTGACCAGAGACAGATTATGCCTTAGTTCATTTTTCTTGTGAAGAAGTTGTTGTTGTGTGTGTGCACTGTAGGGTTTTGTAACCAAGGAGCTTCTCGATCTTCATTGTGTGATGAACTAAAGAACTTTGTAGCCAACAACCTTCTTTAGTTGGTGATTGAAGTCGCGTACTAGGATCCACGCAATTGGTTAGTCACGTACTGGGAACCCTGCATTAAAAAGAGATATTGTCATTACAGAATAATTCCAATTGGATATTTGGATAAGGGTTTAATTGTAGGTTAGTATAAGGTACTAAGATTCTTTTACTTGTAACCGCTTGTTGTGATAATAGTGGATTCTTAATTCCAATTGGATATTTGGGTAAGGGTTTAACTGTAGGTTAGTATAAGGTACTAAAATTCTTTTACTTGTAACCACTTGTTGTGATAATAGTGGATTATTGAGAGTAGTGACCTTAAAATCACCCAGTAAGGTTTTTGCCATGTAGGTTTTCCCCATTCGTAAACAAATTCACCGTGTCAATTTAATTTCCGCTGCATACTTGGTTTAATTGGTGATTTGTTTGTGCTACCACATACTTTGCATGTTAATTTGATTAATTAACAAATTTGGACTAATTAATCAATTAATTTATCATAAGGGGTCAATACGTTTTTGGCCTATCAAATACAATGATTGCAACCCTCATTGACACATGTTTTGACATGTTGAACTTGCCAACATAAGTCTAAAATCTGACATTTAGAGAATTGTTGTACATTGAATTTTAAATTTTTAGTTCGATATCAAAGAACGCCAACACTATACTGTAAGGATTTAAGGCTCATTTTCACCAAAATGATTTTTTAATCTTCTTGATTAATGAGCAAATGATAAAATTTGAACCTTTATCCTCCATGGCTGTGTTGAACTATTAATTACTAGGGCAAATGAGTATGTGTGATTTATAATTTTATTTTTCTATTGCCGAAGGTTAGATTTTCATCTAGTTTCTTTTTTTTTTTTTTTCTTTTTTTAATTTATAAATTTTTTTTGAGGAAACAATAATACTTATTAGAACATACAAACACAAAAGTAGTATATAGAGTTTTTTAAACATATATTACATAACCAGAATACCATTACAAAAAGGCCTAACATTTGAGTAGTAGTTCCAACATTTGTAGCAATAGCCTGGGGTTATAAGGATTGAAACTCTAACATACACAACCAATGTGGGATAAACTTTTTTTTTTTTTTTTTTCAGGAAACAGTAATACTTATTAGAACACACAAACACGAAAATAATATATAGAGTTACAAAAGAGTCTAACATTTGAGTAGTAGCCCTAACATTTGTAGCAGTAGCTTGGGATTATAAGGACTGAAACTCTGACATACACAACCAATGTGGGATAAACATTCATTTTTTTTAGGAAATAGTAATACTTATTAGAACACACAAACACGAAAATAATATATAGAATTTTTAAAATAGACTTATAATATATTACATAATCAGAGTACCACTACAAAATGATCCAACCTTTGTAGTAGTAGTCTGGAGTTATAAGGACTGAAACTCTAACACACACAATCAATATGGGATAAACATCCATTTTTTTGAGGAAATGGTAATACTTATTAGAACACATAAACACGAAAGTAGTATATAGAGTTTTTTAAACAGACTTATATATATTTATAAATATTATTGATTTGTAATGATTTCTTTTTATTGTTAAGTTAAGATACTAATTGATTTTTAGTGTAAATAAAATTTAAAACTAAATCTATTAAACTTTATAAAATGAGTTAACTAAAACCAATGTATTTTACTTACTAAGGGTAAAACATCTACGAGTTATAAAAACTATAGGAAAATGATTAAAACAAAAAATTGGGTTGAAGTTGGACTTCAGGACCTCTAGATGTTACCCTTTTTTTTATTTTTTTTATTTTAAATTAATATTTTCATTAAAAAAACCAAACCATAAAACATATTATTTTAAAATTATTCAATACTGAAATACAACAATATAGGAACATATTTTTTTGATCGCCAAGAGTCTTATAACTCAATTAGTTAACACTTCTTAGTATTTTTAATGAAAACATTTAAGATTTAAATTTTCCTACTTTCAACTATTTATGTGAAAAAGAAGAAAAAGCAATCTATCTTCTCATATCATATGCCAACCGCTAATTATAATTTATAAGATCAAAGAACCACGCATATCAGACTTCTTTCTGTTGTCAACTGGAGTTTTAATATATGCCTTGTTTGAAACCAAATAATTAAAGTTAGTAGAGGAGAGTTGGAGGACCATAGAGTCATAGAGAACCCATAAATAGGGTCAACTATAGCAACTTCTATTTTCTCTTTCGTTTAATAGTCCTGCCCTCTCAAATCAGTTTTATTTATTTTGATTTTCCAAAATTAAAATAGAAACTTAGGTTGTTTTAGTGGTCCAAATTAATGTGTGAAGTACCAGTACTACATTGAGTTCTTGTTCATATATGTCTGCAAAACGCGTTTGAAAATTTCTCTAATCATGCTATTACCCAATAGAAATCTAAAATGTTACAATCAACTATAGAAGCTTCATTCATCGTTTTCTTTTTTCTTTTTTTAAATTTTCATTTAACTTCTTTGAAATTAAGCCTATCTAGCTAGGCAGAAGAGTCAGGGATTACAGCATCGGAGGCTGGTGTACATTTTACAATGAAGTAGCTATGAACCTTCGTGTTGTACATTAGTTATTCCTATAATGACTCTATGAGAAGTGTCAACTGGGCTGTACTGATATATTTTTATGAAAATCTGTTCATTCTGGGGGGGAAATGAAAAGTGTCACCATCAGTAGAAGGATCAGTATATAATATTTTTCATCGCTATATCTATTAAAAAAAAAAAAAGTATTCCCTATTTTGTTTCAAGACCCATATACAAATTTTAGATAATTTCTCATTTTCACCATTTTTCTTGAAAAAGACTGAATTCTTATTTTATCAAACTGTGAATTTGAGATGTACCAGAGACTGTGTTTATGCAGGCATTATATGCGTACAAGAAATGAGTGTACAACTACAAATACAATAGAACACTGGGCTTATATTCTAACATTTTCTTTCCCTTATTATCTTATTAATTAATAAACCATTTCGATTATAATAAGATTTATTTTTTTAAAAGGATTATAATAAGAATTCAAGTTGCACCATAGTACATCTTTGACAAATGTAAATTTAGAATACTTCTAGGGACACTTTCTAATTTCTATCGAGTCTTATTTACAAGATTCATAATTTTTGATCGATTATTCACAATTACATAAGTCATTAAGTTGTGAATTTACTTGTAAAATTAAAGTGTGTCTGTGCTACATATTGTCAATAATTTAACGTATCATTCACTCTAGTTTCTAAAAATGGATCTTTATACCAAATTAGTCATTCATCAATCATCAGTATGAGAAAACAACACGTACGTATAATAATGTAAAACTATTGGTAATTTCCTTGGTAGACACCGTATGAAACAAGAACAGTATAAACCCATTATCAAAGGTCACTTACTATTCTTGAAAGATGACTTCGTTTTAAATATTATCGTCTAGCTTTGTTGCAATGACTCCTATTTTGTTTGTACATACAAAATGAATAAGATTGGGCCTCCACACATCACACCACGCTAATTGCACAATATGGCCTCCACCTGTGTTGTGGTCCATTTTTGAAGAATAATATTTTGTCTTGGAAAAGTATTGTTTGAAAATATTAATTACTCTATGTGAAAAGGAAAAGTTCCCCCAATTGATTGGGGATGCTAATTGCAAATTTGCAACATGTTTGGAACTTTCGGACCCGCATTTTATTGATGGATATGCTTCTTTTAGGTCAAGGGTCAAGTCGTTCGTAAAATAGTATCGGCGGTTTGGATTTGAAATAGTCTAGATTTTGACCCAGGATATATGAACTAAGTAATGACACATTTCTATATTTTGGTGTTCTAAATAGTCATGGCTTCATGATTTGGCTCCCTGTCAATTTTGACTAATTCTTTTAAGCTCCGTTTGGAGTTCATAAGGGAATGGAATGGAATGATTATAAGTGAATAGAAAGGAATGGAATGGAATGAAATTAAGTAACCTTGATTGGATGTTTTAAAATAAAGGAATGAAAATGATGGAATGTAAGTAATCTTGTTTGGGAGCAACATGGAGGGAATGGAATGAAATCATTTTATGACAATATTACTATTAGACCCCTATTTTAAAATAAAGAATTGAATATATAGGAGTATTTTGGGAGTTTTAGTAAAAAAATTATTAAATCTAATTCTATTCCCTCCCATTCCTCCCAATTTCAGGGGGAATAAAAATTTGAGGTTTTAAGGGAATAGAGAGGAATGAGTTTTCCCTTTTACTCATTTCATTTCCTCCCACTTAAACTCCCAAATAAGGGAATGAGCTTTTCATTCCCTCCATTAAAACTCCCAAACAAGGGAATAGAAGAATATTCTAAAATGATTCTTTTCATTCATTTCCATTCCATTCCCTCCTCCCAAACGAAACCTTAGAGTATTCACATATCTATTTATTTCAGTATAAGAACTTATTTTTTTTTCTATTTTACATATTATTTTTTCAAAATGATCCACATCAGATTATTTATTTTATACCATATTTCATTAAAATATCAATTTTTTTTAATTTTTTTACGCAACAATATTTGTTCTTCTTGGAACACACTTTACAACAACTAGTTTGAGTGTCAATTAGTAATTAGATTACATGGGTCCACCAATTAAAACATTTTAATCACCAATTGATACCCAAATTTTTACATACTAATTTGACGTGGATCAACAATTACATGGGTCCACCAACAACATTTTTTCTATTTTACCTACTAATTTTTCAAAATGATTCATGTTAGATTATCTATTTTATAGTACATTTTATTAAAATATCAATTTTTTTTAATTATTTCTCTTTCTTGCGCAACAATATTTGTTCTTCTTAGGACATACTTTACCACAACTAGTTTGAGTGTCAATTTGTAATTAGATTACATGGGTCCACCAATTAAAATATTTTAATCACCAATTGATACTCAAATAAGTTGTAATAAAGTATATGTCCAAGGGTGTGTCCTTAGACTTATCTCACATGTCATAACTAATTTAGGGCCGCCAAACATGATTCAAATTTGAGTTCCTTCTTTCTTCCTTTTATTATTTTTATAATAAAAAAAAGAAAATTATTAATTATTTGAACTATTTATGAATAGTTCTAGCTTGAATTGATTTTTTATTATTATTATATATAATTAGCAAATGAGTAAAAATCAAATATAAGAATATATTCATAAATAAGTTTTCGTGAATAATGGAACTCCATTTAAATATGTATACTTGAGATTGGATTGTGTAAGTTAATAAATAATTTATTAAGATATCAAATTGTAATTTGTAATTTATTAAATACTTTGATTTTTTAGTGAAACTTATATAAAATTTTTCAACAATAAAAAATTGGGTGAGTTTAATTTTTGTAAGTTCATAGACAAAAATCATTTTATATAATTAACTCAAATAATTTAATTTTAACTATAATTATTTATTGATGATTAGTATAGATTTATGAAAGAGTAACAAATTTTAGTCATAGTTTTTACTATTTATGAGGAAAGAACAAGTTAATCAACTAACTCTTGAAATACATATATTTATTTAAAAAGAAAATAAACAAAATTTATACATGTAATCTAACTTAATAACGTGTTTGAGCCCAAGTTTTACATGCGTTCGAGGAAAAAAAAAATCCTACACTTTTAATAATCGAGTTGACTTGTTTAATTACAGGTGTATCTATAACATCCCACTGCAGTTTATAGTTGAATAGGAACGATTATCTAGAACTTCAAAGAGTCAAAAGAGAGGGTTTCTTCCTATTTTCTTGGAGTGTCCCTGGTCTTTTGGTGTAACTAGTCGTTCCTTAAACCACTTTAGGCTAATTTAAGACTATATCAAAAATACAATCAACCTCCAATACTGTTGTAGCTTGACTAGCCAAATGAATAAACAACAGGGTTGAGCCCTCACCGAATGAAAATTTCATGGCTACGTACCCAATACCATATTGCTCACAGTTCCCAAAGAAAGAGAATATAACAATTTTTGAATTTTAATCTCTTATAATATCACGTACAATAATGTGATTTTGAGTAGTTTTCTGTTTGGTCAACTGGAGTCTGGACTTCTGGACCGTAGGAGAACAGAAGTATTAATTCAATCTATTCTCTTAAACCCTATATCTCTTTTTCTATAGAAATAAAAAAAATTATATCTCTATCTTACCTTAAATTAATCTTCTTATCCTAATGTTAGTTAAGCCCTCTCTCTCTCCCTTCCCTTAAATTAATCCTCTTATCCTGATGTTTGATGTAATCTGTTGTAAGCCTCAGTCTCATAAACATAAGTCTCTTCACTCTTGTAATGAGTTAATTAACTTACGCTTATATTTTAAACTTTAAAAATACAAAAAAAAAAAAAAAAAAAATAGCAACCAAACCAAAAATAATGCCTAAGCATTAGAAATAAATGCTCTAGTAATTGCCTCAATAGACTTTTTGAAAGCAAAATGACATTTTGTTTTGTTCTTAATTGAAAATGGGGGTTCACACATATGATCATTAAGCGATACGGCGTTCAATATTAGTACAAGAAAATAATTAACAAATGAAAAAGCAATCAACGTTGGCATCGAATGTCACTTTATATTGGGGTTCTCTATGTATGAAAAGGAGAAAAAGTATGAAAGGCCGCAGTGGATTCAGTTTGAAGTTACTTTCATATGCTTAAGCTGTCCTCGTTTTCAACAAAGTAGAATGATATCAATAGAATTGACATACAGATTATCTTTAATCAGAGCTTCAAATTCAAATGAAAAATTTTAATTTATGTTGTTAAAATAATTATTCTCCTATTAAATAAAAGAAGACGTGCTAACTCTATACTTGCTTCTTTGTCGATTTGTGAGTGTTGTGATGGTTTAACCCATTACTTAGTATATCTTGAAATGTGCAAGTTTCTCAATCAACACACAGTGACAAAGAAATGACCATCTACAACTTGTAATTTTAATTACTTCAACCTACTCTTTGAAGCAATTCTTTTTCTTTTTCTTTTTTGAGATGTACTTCAAGCAATTCTCATGGGCCTACTACATACAAAAAAAGAACAAGATTGATGAAAAATCCCAGTCTTTTAAAGTGTCATAGGCACAGTGTCAGGCTCTCTTTTTCTAATTTATTTTTCATTGTCCTTGTAAAATTCGACAACATTGATAACCCCAGAATCAAATACTAGCACATTCCTTGCTGTTTTGAGTTGAATGAGAAATTCTCTCGTTTATTTGAGTTGAATACTAGTACATTCCTAATGCATCAAACGTAATATTTCTTTCTCTTCCACCATATATACAATTGGCTGAACCAAAACACATATATTGATACAACCAATTAATAGAAACAGAAATTAAGTAATTAATGCTGATGATTGCTTGTCGCTTTCACTAAACTCATATACCCAAAATCCTTATATACAAATCCTATAAGAGGAAGATCTGTTCCCATAGGAGTGAATAAATTCTCCAAATCCTACCATACCGAAAAAGAAAGAAAGAAAGAAGAAAAGTAGAACATAATATAAAACAAAGGTATTGAGGCTATTAATATTTATATATTAATATAAGTCTATGATCAAGAAACAGCAACCCCATCTCTATTGTTATTCATCATGCAAAATCTGCTAGGCTTGGGCTGGAAATTCCTTCTCCTTTGGATATCATGGCTGGAGGGCTTGATAATTTGGAGGAGAAATGCCTTCAATGAGTTTGCCTTCGCAATCACAGCCAATTCCCATTGGCTACGCGAAACCCGGACCATTCGTCGTGATAAGGGCTTGTTGTGGTGGGGATGGGGATTCCGGTGAATACTGCACCGGAATGAGCCAGGGTGGGTGGTGGGTGAACACAAACATGTACGTGTTTGTGTTTGTGTTTGGGTTTGGGTTAGGGACTTTGGATGAGGAGATGCATTTTTTGAGGCCATGGAATAGCTTCTTTACTCCTAACTCCTCTCTTCAATGTGGCAAACTGAAAAGAGGTCTGGAATTGTGGGCATTTTTATAGCTTCTTTTGGTATCTCCAATTACTTCAATGACCTTTTTGCTTATAGGTAATTACAACTTTTTATTATTAAAAAAAAAAAAAAAAGGAATGGAATTATAGGGTGAGTTCCCATTGGTTAGAATTGAACAGCATTACCAAGTTACCCTTGTTGCACTTTTAACTCTAATTAACTTTGGAAGGACAAAAGAGTACGTGCAAGGTTGCCAAATTAATCATTTTTAACCATTTTGGTATGTTATAAGAAGTTACCTTTTTTGTTCTGTTTTTTGTTTTTAGAAAATTACAAGAAGTTACCGGGAAAAGAGCAAGGACTATTTTTACAGGACAACATGAGAATTAAATAGTGACTATATTTTCCTGTTTACATTGTCACTATTTGATTAATTGTGACTATGTTTCCTATTTAGAAATTTCTCTTTTTGGCCCATTGACATTGACCTTGCTCCTCATCAAGGAAAGTTATGTGTGCGTTTCCCATAATGTCTTCTTCCTTTTTCATTTTTCAGACACTGCTATTATGTTGCTGATGCCTTTCAGTAAGAAAGGTACCAATTAAAATCCAGTTTGGCATGCATATAGTTATATAAAATGGTGATATTAAATATCAAATATTTATTTTAGTTGTGAGTTCCGATTAGCTTAACTGGTAAAGTTTTTGATAGTCGAATAAGAAATTTAGGGTTTAATTCCCACCTATACTAAAAATTGATTGGTGTTTTAGTTCGATGATAAAAAACTATCATCAAGAGCGGACGTCATAGGTTGAAATTCTCTATAAAAAAATATTTATTTTAGTTTTTATGTGGAAATACATGATATCAATGTATTATAACCAAATATTATTTTATTATATTAAACTATTCAGGGGGTGGGGAAGAAAGAAATGTTTGTGTAAGTTGTTGCAAAATAGTGTTTTGAGTTTAAAATGAGCGTTTGTAAAAAAATTATGAGTTATTATTGTAAAACGGAGTTTTGGATTTTAAAAACACGCTTTTAGGCTCCTGAAACGCCTAACCAAACGAATCCTATGTAGTGCAAGAGAGATAGAGAGAGGATTAGGCTTGTTCAATATTGGACCCTTCATGACGGTTTGATGCTTGCTATTCAACTGGGTATTAGCTTTCTAGAAGTCTAACTTGATGCAAAAAATTGTTGGTGACCTTATCAATTCTTGGTCAAATAATAACAGGGCTTATCCCCCTCCCCTAAATGATTGCAAGTCCTTGCTAACCAAACTTCAACAAGTGAAAATGAGCCATGTCTTTCGAGAAGCAAATAGATGTGCAAATGTTCTCACCAAGAGGGGTTGTTCCCTACAAGAGGATTTTGTTGTATTTAATTAGCCACCATTTGTTGAACTCTCTAATACTTTAAGCTCTGATGCTTTTGGTTTGTACTATAACTGGTTTTTTGCCCCTACTTTGCCCAGTTTGGCTTAGCTGTTGTCTCAATAAATTATCCTTTTAACCAAAAAAAATTATTGGGCCATAGCATTTTTTTCTCCGATCATTTGTATCTTAGCCCTAAACCCTTGATCCCTTATAATGTGTCAAGTTAAAAGAAGACTCATGTACCCACGAAGCTTACAAGCCTAAACCTAGCAAAATTGGAATTGGATCCAAGCCTAGACTCGATAACCTGTTCAAATCCAAATGGAAAAAATAGGGTATTGTTCATAGAAATAGCAACTTATTTTAATTTCATAAGTTTATAATTCGAAACCGGTCAGGTTAGACCCTTACCTGACCCACTCATCAAGCCTTTATTATAAAATTTTAAACTTTTTTTTTTTTTATTGACTCATTTTCAATCAATGGTAAAGCTAGAAAATTTCTTCAGAAGAGGCCAAGCTAAATATAAAAAATAAAAAAACCAAAGAATAACCTATATACACACAAAATATGTTTGTAACATAATTTAATAAATGCTATTTTCTTACATATAACAAAGTGTGCGTGTGTATTTTTATATATAATTAATAAAAACTAAAAAAGATTTTTAGCTCCCTAACCATGAAATCAAAATTTATTGTTTCTTCTAAAAGGAAAAAAAAAATTCATATATCTAATTTTCTAAATGGAAAAATTAAAAAAAAAATGTTTTTATTGAAAAGATTTACTTACATATTTCTAGAATATACTATTATGGTATAAGAGTAATTAGATGAAAGAAATAGTGTATTAATAATATATGCTTTCTTCTACTTTTATGAAATACATTCAATACACTTTGAATTAATGAGTTATTTATGATATAGGAGTAATTAGAGAGAAAAAAATGATGCACTAGGCATCTAAATAAATGTGTTACATTTTCTCAAAAAAAAAAAAAAAAAAGAAAGTGTTAAATGTTTTTACTTTTTAGTAAAAATCTAGGGAGCCATTATTTAAACTTATATATATATATATATATATATGAAAGTTTAAATTTATTGTGTTCGCTCATGATAATAACTCTTTATTATCAAATTAAGATATCAATCGGTTTTTGGTGTAGAAGAAAATTAAATTTCAGATCTCTTATTCAACTATCAAAATTTTTACCAGTTAAACTAATTGGAGCCCACCAAAAATATAAGAGGGAGGAGCGATTTTTGAAAAGTCAATGGGGGGCCATAGCCCCCCTAGCCCCTGTTTCCAATGTAGGTTTTTGTATACTATAGCTATATTAAATTTTCTATATTGTAGCTGAAAATCTTAATGGCATTACTCATCATCTTGACAAGAAATCTCAAATATAAATGTTTTTAGTATCTTATCCACTACTAACACTGAGCGGTTTTTTCATAAGTTTGCTATAGATTTCCTTAGTAATTATTTCTAAACCTAACATTTTGTATTTTATTCTAAAGTTGTTTTTAACTTTTTACCTTATTTGCTTATGTAAAGTTTTTTAAAATGCTCAAAATTTTTCAGTATAACTATAATTTTGCCAACTTTCAAAAAAAAAAAAAAAAAAAAAAAACTTCCAACAAAAAAGTTAATCCTAAAGCACATTTAGTTTATAAGTAATTTTATTTCAATTTTCATGTACAACATGCACACACATTTTCTTTTCTACTCTTGTGAAATCAATTATTAAAGTATATTATTAGAATTAAAGGCTCGTTTGGTAATGTTGTTCTAACAACATTGTTTAAGTGTTATAAAAATACGTATAGGTGAAAAAATGTTGTGAAAATACGTGTTGTGTTGTTTAAACAACAAAAATTGTTGTTTAAACAACATGTAAGGTTAAATTTATTCAATCATGTGTTGACTTTATTCCGTACTAAATTTATTTGCAATTCAGCAATTAGATACCTTATATTTAGGTGGGAATCATGTAAGGATTATGTGTGAGAGAGTGTGAAGAATTCAAGTGTGTGGGCAATCAAGAGCATTCTCGCGACTGGAACTCATGACTAATGACTCACAAAGTGCCACATGTGTGAATCATGTAGGAAGTTGAAGGGTTATAATAGTTGGAGCACTATAGGACAAAAATGACAGTTTTGCTAGTTAGTTACTTCGTGACTAGAACTCGCGACTTGTCCCAGTCGCAAGTGAGTCACCAGAACCCCCTATTTTGCAAAAAAATGACTGTTCACATCCCTCACATACCCCTACTATAAATACCCTTATACTCACGAAATGTAGAGAGCTTTCAGAGAGAATTTTGAGAGAGAAATCCTAGAGAACAATAAGATTGATTTATCCACAATCTTATACATTTGGCTCTTCAAATTCTTCTACTCTCACCCTCTTCATTGATATACCCTTGAGAGGAGCTTTAGCCAAATCCTTACCTCACTATATTCATATCAATGAGAAGGTTATTTGGCGCTTGGGAAGTAGTTCAAGGAGGACCAATTTATTTGGTTGATGCAATGGGCTTATTGCGGGATCCAGTAAGTAAGAGAAGACAATGTTAGGCTTAACCTTGTTGGAGTAAGAAGCTTGGAGGACTTAGATATATCGGGTAGATTAGGCTTGGAGGGTCTATTGCTATTCATATATCTCAACTAATTTTCTAATGAATCATTTCACTATTTGGAGGGCGGTGGAAAGGTTTTTTTATCAAGTTCTTCGATTTTCTCTTCGATAACACGTGCTGGTGTTATCTTATGTTTGCATCTCTCTAACCTTTACTCTTTGCTTTTAATTACTATTGTGTTATGATTAAATTATGGCTTAGAGTGGTTTGATTGTTTGGGTATAGCTTATATTTATCATTCCACACATAAATTGTTTGAATATAAGCTTGGGTTGGTATTTGTGAAATTGGGGGTCTAAACATTCATTAGTGTTTTACACACCAAGTGAACTTTCACAACATAACCAAACACCCCCTAAATATCGAATTAACTTTTATCTTTTAGTGATTTTTTTTATTTGTATTGAACGAAATATGGAAAAGAAAATGTCAAAATGTATGTTATTATTATTGTTTTTTTTTGGGTATGCGAAAAAATAGAGGTCATACCAAGTTGACCCAACCCTGGCAACCCATCAGAGTTCTAATCCAAACCTAATATGAAGTTCTAAAATAAATTCAATAGACTCAATCCCTGATACAATAAAACCAAATCCATTTGCCTGGTCTATACAAGCAAGGACGTAGCCAATTCCCCCCCAACCCCCCCTTTAAATTAAAAAAAAAAAAAAAAAAAAAAAAAAAAACTAGTGTGTATATGTACATAGAGGTACTAATTTTAACAATTTGGTTCAATAAAATTATACTTGGTCACCTCTTAACAATATTGTTGATCTTTTTAATGGCCATAAAAAAATATATATATATATTCAAAATCTAAAAAAAAAATTAACAAGACAAAAAAAAAAAAATTAGCCCAACAACAAAAATTACCAATAGCAATGCTAAAAAATAGTTAAACCCAATATACCAATTTTCATTTGTTCCTTAGTCGTTACCCATCAGCAACACATGTCAAGTTCCCTTTTTTGTAAATAATTGCATTGTAATGTATTAAAAAATAATGATTTTGTGTCTTTATCTTTGTTGATGGGTTTTTAATACTAAATGAATATTTATTAGAAGTTTCATAATTTTTCTTTTTGTATGTTTATCAAGGGAGTCAATCTCGTATCGGAATCTATACCGATTTGATTAGTGGAATGATATATTTCGGTACCGATCAATACCGATGCACCGTTTCGAGTTTACCATTATTTTTTATATTTATAAATATATATAAATATATATATATATATAAATATATATATATTTATATTTATATTTATATATGTATGTATGTGTGTGTGTGTATTATAATAAATATAAAAGTTTACCATAAAACATTACCTCAATTCAAAACAAATTAATCATAGTTTTAGACTTTAGCATTAATTAAAAGAAAAAAGAAAAAAAAACACAATATAAAAAATAGAAAGTTTAATTGTTCATTGCACATTAAGAAAACAAATAATACTAATAAGTTAATGCAAATAAGTAACCATTTCACCTTTACAAAAATTCAAAAATTACAGAAATAAAAAAGAAATTTTTTTTTGTACCAATTGGTATAGCCAGTATCGGTATGGTATGGACTACATTGGTGTTTGTACTTTTGCCTTCTAAACTTTAAGTTCTGGCTTCATTCCTGCATACAAGTGTACAACAACAAAGCATGATAGTATGTGAACTTTTTCGCTAATATTGTAAATCCCAATGTACTCAAACTTCCTAACCCGATCACAGTCCAATTTTTTTTGAGTAAAAAAAGAAAGGCATTAAAATTAGCTATTAAATGATAATCAAGGTATTAAAAAAAAAGTGATATAATTAGTTAGAACGTGTTAAGAAAATAAATATCCGATCTTTTTTTTTTTTTTTTTTTTTTTGAGAATTTAATGTCCAATCCTAATTAAGCCCTGAGTTTATTATCTTTTTTTTTTTTTTTTTTTTTTTGAGTTTATTATCTTAGTTCCGGTTCATTGTATTTTTATTTTTATTTTTTATTGCTGAGACCGGTTCATTATATTAGGACATGCTCGTAATACAAATAAAAATAGTTATAATCTTCTTCTTAGTAATCTTGTAGTGTAAGTAAAATAAACTTAAGATTAATCAAAGTGTTGGAATAAATTTTAGTTTATTCTATATACTCTTCAATGGGTCTCCGTGGGCCGTGGCAAATAAGTTTATTATAGTAAAATATGTAATCTTCAAGAACTTTCCAGTGTGAAGCTAGACCATCAAATGCCCAAACCACATTAAATCTATTGTGTTCCTTTTCTCTTCTTTGTTTTTTTTTTCATGGAATCAATCTTTTCAATATGATTTTAGACCATTGTTTCAAACAATAATTAATATATAAAAAAGAAGTGGTACCGGAATTTGATTGCTATAGTCTTTGGCCTTTTCGTTTATACAAGCCGCCCCCTGGTCCCTACACTTAAGTCGGTCGGTGTGGGGGCAAGAGTCCATAAATGGAGCTTCCACTCAATCGTCTAAGCTTGTAAAACCTCACAAATATGTCAACACGTAATGAAGTCGGCATATGTGAAGAAACAAAAAAATTTGCACCTTCTCATGATCAAGGACGATAAAGACAGCTTAACAACATTTAGATTTTGGTTGGAAACAAAACATATTGGTGAAACTGTCACATAAACTTGTTTATGGACTCTATTTTTAGTGTCACAAAAATAAAATATTAACCATATAATAGTGTAAAACGAAAACACGCTTATGGGCTTTATACAATTGTCTTTTAGGTTCTAGCATATTCTGGCTTGTATAATGTATATCCTAAATTGTGTCTTCCACTAGAAGAACCACATGTGTGTGTTTGTTGGAGAGTCGTTTGGCTGTTTTTCATTATTAAACTTCATTGATGTTGATTGATGGTAACAATTACGTACATTATGCAAAGTGCAAAATAAGATACTTTATTTATGTAGACTAAATTGGTAGTATTATACTTTCTTCCACCTTCAAATATTGTAGGTATTGGTCAAGGGTGGAAATCCAATGTGGGAAAGCCTATGATTGAGTGGTCTAGACTAGAGCTTGTCATTAGTCAATGATTTTGGGATTCTTTGCCTTGATAGGGTGGCCTAGACTTTAGAGATTGTGATTAGTCAAGGATTATAGGATTCTTTACCTTGAATAAAATTTGATGTCAAATTGTTTTTTCACATGTGGAAGATGTCTAATCTGGCTATGCTAAAAAATATTAAGCCTCCGTGAGGACCAATACATTTTTCTCATAATTCTTTAAGCCGGGAGCTATCAGCTATGTATAGTGAAGTACCCCAATCTTGAATGCTCTGGGAATTTCCGGAGTGATGGTTTGCTCGAGGGCCTAAGAATTTGGTGCCAATGCGTATGGTGATTGCTCCAACTCTGCTCAGAAGAGCACGCCAAGTGATAATCATAGGGACTCGATAATGATAGTGTTGAAAATAAGTAATGCAGGAAATCCACACACGCACACAAATAATGTTAATAATAGTAACAATGACGCCAGACTTGGTCGTAACAATGACACTATAACTTCTATTAAAAAAATTAATATGGTTTTATATTTTAATATTTTAACTATTGGATTAGATTATATATTTATTATATTCTTAATATGAATGTTAATTTTCATGCCAATCGAATGTTGTTTACTGATCTATCCACAAACTTATTCTTTATGCATAATTTTATATTATAAAAACTTGAAATTTAAATATTTTATTGATAACATTGTTAATAATCTTTGATTGTCTGAAAATTTTACAAACATAGAGGATATAAGAAGAATATGCTATCCAATGGTAGATTCTTCAAAATTAACATTTAATAAAAAGATATTGAGACAGGCCAGATGGCTATTATTTAGTTAAAAAGATGCCATTTTTTTTTCCATTATATAATGTGATTCTGAATAAATAAAATCCACTATTTGTTTCTACTCTTAAAAAAAAATTATATAATTTTTTATTTTTAATTTTTGAATTTTAAACCTCCAAAGGATCATGCATTTGGCCTAGCTTATTTATCTATTTCTTTTTAAAGTTTCATCACTCTTCTTTACATAAAATTTGTTTTTATCCAAAAAAATAAATTAATGAATTTAAGCTTACCAAATACACATTCATACCAGTCTGAATCCTGATTACCTAAATACCAAAAATCCTTGTAGTTTAACACTTTTTGTGTTTTCAAGTTTTTCAAAATTTTCCATCCTGTTATAACTTGCAACGATCGAATTATCAAAATAAATAAATAAAAAGAGGCTTCGAAAGAATAAAAACTCGCCCATCAATGAAGACATACCATGATATGACATAGTATATGCTGAATGGATCAGCATCAATTCTTGGCTTTCCATTTAAGAACTAGTCACAAACTCACAACCTCACAGCCACCAGGCACACGTTATAATGACTTGAAAAATGTTTCTCCTGTGCATAATTTTTTAAGAACTGAAATTCAACATGTCCATTAAATGAAAGTTGGAAGATTCATAGTTGACCACTTATGATTGAATTAGTGGTAGACTAAAGACTGCAGAGACTAGAACATACATATACCCAAGTGAGCAACTTAGGCAATCTAGAAGCACTGGCTGCTGAGCCAGACTTTTTGGGTGATGACCATTACCCTCTCCCAAACGATGGTGGGCACCCATGAAGAGGAGAGCATTAATTGTAGTATCGTACTACAGGAAAAAGGAGATTGCAAGAATGAGGTTTATCTTGTGATTTTAGTATACAACATAAATTCAGGAAAAGGAGCAAATGATCTACAATTCCTACAGTTTGATTACTCAAGCAAAGGTTGCCAAGGGTCTTGTATAGCAAGCACCTTACGAATGTTTTCAACAAGCACATCTATAGAGATTGTTTGGTTAGAGGAAAAAAAGTGCAATTTTCTGTATTTATTTTCAGTTTTTTGTAAAACCCCGCAAAAAAAAAAAAAAAAAAAAGGCTTGGTTTACTACAAGTTTTCATTTTTTACTAAAAATGAAAACGAATATTGGGCGTCTTCAGATTCACAAAAAACGAATACAATGGCATTTTCATTGTTTGGTGAAAATTGACTGGGACCTACTTACTAAACTGAGAAGTGTCTAGCTCAAGTCCACTCAACTAGACTTTAATTTAACGAGAATTAAAAGAGAGCCAACAGCTCTTTCTGGTGGGACTACCTTCATTGAAGAAAACACAGATATTTTCTCCATTCTCACTCTTATCTCTCTTGGGCTTGGGCTCTCTTCTCCCTTGCTTTCTCTCTCTCTCAAATGGCTATGTGTTCTTGATGTTTGTTTTGTTTGGGTTATGGGTTGAATTTTAGTGAGCTTCTAAGGGTTGTTCGGCTTTCCTCATGGGTTCTTTGGCAGTGGATTTCAAAGGGAAGATCAATGGATCTTGGGTATGTGAGTTTTCTGTCAAGCAAGTGGGTTTTCAGGTTTTAGTGGGCCTTTCTTTTTGTGATTTTCCTATTAAAATAGGGAACAATAGCATAACAGTTAAAGGCTGTATTTCATAATCAAATTATATATTCAAATCAGGTTTCAAAAAATTCTCAAGTGTGTAAAATGGGTTTTTTTTTTTTTTTTTTAGATTATGGATTTAAATACTGAAAAGTGAAAATGAAAAGTGAATACACAATTTTTAAAAACCTAACAGCCTCCTTAAGGTTCAAATCCCACAAACCAAACAATTGAATTAAATAAAAAAGATGCTGGCAGTGGTTAATTATGGTAATCAAGGAGCTTCACAAGAGACTTCAAATGAAAATATGGTATTTTAAAGCCCATATACAGAACAATGTGTACTTCGGTTTCATAAATATTGCAGAATGACACGCCAGTTAATACTCGGAAAAGGGTCATACACATTATTACCGCCTGAAATTGGGAGGGATTATTTCCTCACCTGGCTTCTGAACACACTGTTGCTCAATACTCTTGCACCCACCATTGGTTCAAGCTTTACAAAACTTGCGACCGAAATGCAAACATTATCTGCTCTATGTGAACATTTTCTAGCTTGAAACTTCAAAGTAAAAATTTCCTGAGTTTAAAGCGTCATAGGCTCATAGCTCATAAGTGAGCCAAAACATACCATATATCCTTGAAGGCTGCGGCTATCAAATATCAATACAAATACCTACACTCACATAATCAACAAACTACGGATCACTACCATAATGTACAGATGTTTTATACGGCTCCAATATACATAAGAACTTCTTCACCTAACAAGGATAATTAGATTAGAAGAACTCTATGTAGCCTTGCCTTCAAAGCCCATGGCTCTACTATCCCTGGACTTAGTATATACACGATGACGTCGCTCTCTTGCATAAATAACCCAGAAGATCAATGAGAACATTACAGCTGCAGATACCAATACTAACCCAACATAGATCCATTCGCTATATTTTCGTAGTCCAGGACAATGGTCGCTATCAATGTCTGTGAACGTGGTCCGCACAAATGTGCAGTCTTCCAGATTAACCAGGAATGGAGTATAACGATACAAACCATAGCTCACATTTACAGCACCCACCATCTGGTTGTAGTAGGTGGGGGTCAACCGGCCAGTTGTGTTACAAATATTAGATGCTGAAACTTGACAAACATAATTCTTCCACACCTGATTGAAACAAAGGTTGGAAGTTTGATTAATTCTACATTCACCAAACACTGTATGTGTGAAGGACAAGGAGATAAGTTTTGGACACGTGAGAGAAGCAAAGGGACATTTTGAGAAAGATATTCTCACAAATTTATCGATCAGCCCCTATATATAAGTACTTCAATCTCTTTGAATCAAACTCTAGAAAACATATGATCATATACCTATAAAGGTTTCACAAGCCAAAAAAAAGTTGCCAATTTTGGAACTTGACAATTATACTGGATATTTACACATTACTATCATATAATTGGAAATCGAGTTGCCAAAAACTATGGGATACGCTAAAATGGGACCATTAGATACTAGAGGAAAATTACCAAAAATGATGACTTTTACTAAAAGTAGGACATGGTACAGAATTTGTTTAAGCCAGGCTTTCCATGGTGACCAAAACTAACCAAAATCCTTCACATGAATACTTACGCACTTCCAAACTAAAATTCCAATACTTAGAGTTAGTGGTATTACCTCTGGAGCTTTGCTCAATTCCACCTCACCAGTTGCACATTGCCTATTCGTCAGATTAGAATAAAAAGGATTGCAAAGAACAGGCATCGATGGGCCAGATTGGTTGTAATATATGGGAAGTCTGGGAGTGGAAGAGACATTAGCATTAGCAATGTTGGTGATCATGCTGTTAACCATAACAACAAGCTGGTTGGTGACATTTTGGGATTGTATTAGGGTTTGTTGGGCAGTTGCATTGTCCACGCATGGGAGTATATCATCTAAAGCTGTATGTGCAGTCGGATGCTGGACCCATTCATCCATTGCAACACATGTATCTGCCACCACACTGATGCATTTATGAAAAGAAGTTAGACCCAGAGATTACACGAGCAGCAGAAACAAAGTGATGAATTATGTAATATAGTAAACTATACCATATAACCAATTTTACTAAAAAAAATAAACCATATAACCAATTCATTTTATAATCATTGAAGCTGTGTTTAATTGATCTTTGAAGACAAACTGATGAATTAAATAGAACAGGGATAACTCCCTTTAAAAAAAAAAAAAGATGAAGAAAGATAGCATTCATCTGGACACTGAATTTTGGGATAAATGTATAAATTATGCTTTGGTATTTTTATTTTTACTTCCTAAGTTCACTACCTTAAACTTTCAAAAAAAAAAAAATCACGAGGAAAAATATATTCATTCACAGTTTTTTTTTTTTTTTTGGTGGGGGGGTGGTTGTGGAGAAGGAGAAGAAGAAGAAAGAAATCCTTTCTATTATTATGTTATCTTTGTATGCAGAGATATGACGATGGCCTTTTCTGGTCTGTGTTCTATAAATTTCTTTAAAGATAAGCTTTTATGTTCATTAATTGAGAATTGAGCAAGAATTTCAGGGTCAGTGCCCTTCCTAAATGATGCACCAATCATTAATGCACTTCACAATATCCTGCTACTAACTTCGTGAAGAGTTCCTCAGATTTTAAAAAACAAAAATTCATTGAGAAGTAGGATGATGATGTTTAAGAAACTTTTACATTATATACCAGCATAGGTTTATACCTCATAGCATCTGAGATGAAAGAAACACATGTACAAACTATTTCGAAGAATAAGAAAAATGGCTATCAGGAAAAATAACCTGATAAGTCATAACAATTCTATAAGACAAAATTAAGATCAAAATGAGTTCAGAAGCACAAGAAGACAAATGCAACACACGTGAGAAAATAGAGCTACAAAACAAATTGTAGAACATTTTTTTTGTTCTTTGTTTTTTTTTCCCCCCAAATTTGCAAAATGATATTTGTTTGCTTGCCATATAATAAGTGGTATTGAACCACTCACTATTCTGCCCATGGTAACCAAAACATTTGTCCCAAAGTTGGTTCTTAGAAACCAGAAACAGTTGAACAACATATTAAAGACAGTAAATGGATCAGAGAATATGATTATGAAGAACACCAAGCTTTACTTGCTACAGGCAAAGCCTAAAATTTACATTTTGAATGTTTCAGTGAAAAGAAAAGTGCAACATAGACAATAAAAAAATAAAAAAATAAAAATACTAAGCAAACAGAACTTACTTGTGGAGAAGGAGAAATACGCCACATAAAATGCCAGTCATTATATGTAAGTGTTCAATGACAAAATAAGACAACTAAAACAGATTTGTTTCCAAAATAGTAAGTGAATATAAACAGAAAAAGGGTAATGTATATATCCCTTACAAGTATACCACGGGTTGCATCCCGAGAACGGAAAATACTGCAACAAATAGCCAAAACAATAACATAAATAATAAGATACGATTATAACAAGTCATATCTTACAAATAGTTTGCCTCTACTCCAAGAAGACAGAAGACTTACAAAATCCAAGAAATGCCAAGAAAAGCATAACAGCTGCAACAATAACAAGAGCCAGTCTCCTGTTGAGTGGATCAAAATAAATGTTATCCAAAAGCATTTAGAGCACCAGAAATAGAAAGTTGTAAGAGCTTAGACTTACACACTATTCAGGACATCTTGTATATTCTTTGAATTATCAGAAGTAGTCTTAGAAAGAGTGCTAGCAGAAGAGTTGATCTTTGTTTCAATACTGTCAATGTTCTTCACGACATCCGATGGCAGAAATATAGAATCCACACCAACCTTCTTAGCTGCAGAAAGATAATCGGACACATTATTGAGGTTTTCAGCAATGGTATCTGCCTGATTCACAACATAATTGAGTGTGTTGGTTGTGCTGCTGTGGAACTTCCCCTGACCAGTGTACAGAACAATGCATCCAGCACTGAAATTATAAGACAAAACATCGAGGAAGTCAGAGATTACTAATTCAAAAAATCATATAATGGAGCATAAAGCATACATGAATGAACTCTTTGTAGAGAGAAATCAAGAGAAATACATTGCTGCAAGGGTGAACAGGACGAGAAAAATAAGGGAGAGAGCATAGGCAATTCGAGAATATCCGTAAGGCTCTCTTGGACAACAGCAATAGCAGCAACAGATGAGGAACAAGCTTATCCCAAAAACCAAAAACCAAACAGCAGCAATGGCAAAGAATGGAGCCGCTGTAAAACCTACAGACTGCATTTAATAATTATAATTAGAGTTGAAATCAAA